>NC_053128.1:23954689-24107189 GCF_010015445.1 Perca fluviatilis | reverse complement strand
GAAAAAGTCATAGCATTAGTATATCTAAAAAAAAAAAAGATAGTATAGCACGCCCAGCGCTGGCATAAAAAAAGTCACAGTCCAGTATAGTTAAAAAAGCCCAGAGCAGAGGTCTAAAACGGCTATAAAAAGTCCTAGCATTAGTATGTCAAAAACAGTCATAGCATAGCATATCGTAAAAAAAGCCCAGCATAGCATGTCTGAAAAGCCTAGCTAGGCATAGTGAAGGTCCAAAAAGACATAAAAAGCTCTAGGCATAGCATATGGTCACCAAACAGTCATAGTAGACAGCATGTTGAAAAACGAGAAGAATAGCATATCAAAAAATCATAGTAGACAGTAGAACGAAAAAGTCACAGCCATAGCATGTCGAAAATCAAAAAAAGGCCATAGTGACAGCTACGTCTAAAAAAAGCTCATAGCACAGCATGGTGTGGAAAGCAGAAAAAGTCCTGAGAAAGCTGTCAAAAAAAGTCATAGTGACAGCACTGTCTGGCGCCAAGACAAAAAGCCCTGACATAGCATGTCAAAACAATAGCATAGCATAAGTGCTGCATAAAAAGGCAAGCAACAGAAAAAGCCCTCAGAAAAAAAAGCCCCACAGCATAGCATGTCAAAAAAAAAGCGATAGTGTAGCACAACGAAAAGCCAACACAGCACAACCCAAAAAACAAAAACAGACAGGTCTAAGGAGCAAAAAAGCCCATAGTGACAAGGCATGTCAAAAAAAGTCACAGTGACAGCAGTGAAAAATTACTCCCAAAAAGTTATGAAGTTGAAAAAAATCATAGCATAGCATGTCAAAACACCAGAGACAGCATCAGCATAAAAAGGCCCAGGCAGCATGTCTAAAAAATCATAGCCACATAACAAACAGTCCAGGTGACAGCATGTCAAAAATCAGGCAACCAAAAAGCCCAGTGATACAGTCCAAAAAGACAAAAACATAGGGTGAAAGACAATCAAAACAGTCCAGCAGACCCAAAACAGCCCATAGACAGACAATCAAAGCACAGTCATAGTGAGAGCATATTCAAATAAAGCCAGCACAGCATGGCTCAAAACAGAGGATGACAGCTGTCCTAGACAGGCAAAAACAATCACAAAAAAAACCCATAAAATCAAAAGTAAAAACCACAACAGCAATCAAAACATCCAGACAGACAAGAGAAAACCCAGACAGCTCCAAAAAACAGCAAACAAAAAAAAAAAACACAGACAACAAAAACACCAGAGAGACCCAAAAAGACAGACAGTGCCAAAAAACAAAAACCCAGAAAGACAAGCCAGAAGCACAACAACAGAACACACACACACAGACAGAGGTCAAAACACAGACAGGTAAAAGGAGACAACAACAGAACAAAAAACAGACGAAAAGAAACACAGGCGGAAACAAACAGACAAGAAACGAAACAGACAGAGGAAAACACGAAAGAGAGAGAAAAAGGAGACACAGGAAATAGAGAGGAAAGAAATAGAAAGAGGAAAATAGAAAGGAGGAGAGAAATGAGGAGGAAATAGAGGAGAAGAAAGATAATAAAGGAGAAGATGGAATAGCGGAAATAGAGAGATGGAAAGGAGGAGTAGAAGAAATAGAAAGAAACAGAGGAGGAAAAGGGAAATAGGAGGAGAAAGAAATAGGAGGAGGAAAAGAAAGGAGGAATATAAATAGGAATGGAAAGGAGGAGGAAAAAAATAAAGAGAAAAGGAAACCAGAGAAGGGATAAATGGAAAGGAGGAAAATGGAAAAGAGGAAGGAAGAAACAGAGGAAATGGAAAAGGGAAAGGAAAGATGGAAGGAGGAACTAAAAAAAAGTTATAAAAGTCATAGTATAGTATGTCAAAAACAGTCATAGTATAGTATGTCAAAAACAGTCATAGTATAGTATGTCAAAAACAGTCATAGTATAGTATGTCAAAAAAGGTATAAAAAAGTCATAGTATAGTATGTCGAAAAAAGTTATAAAAAGTCATAGTATAGTATGTCAAAAACAGTCATAGTATAGTATGTCGAAAAAAGTCATAGTATAGTATGTCAAAAAAAAGTCATAGTATAGTATGTCGAAAAAAGTTATAAAAAGTCATAGTATAGTATGTCAAAAACAGTCATAGTATAGTATGTCAAAAACAGTCATAGTATAGTATGTCGAAAAAAGTCATAGTATAGTATGTCAAAAAAAGGTATAAAAAAGTCATAGTATAGTATGTCGAAAAAAGTTATAAAAAGTCATAGTATAGTATGTCAAAAACAGTCATAGTATAGTATGTCGAAAAAAGTCATAGTATAGTATGTCAAAAACAGTCATAGTATAGTATGTCGAAAAAAGTCATAGTATAGTATGTCGAAAAAAGTCATAGTATAGCATGTCGAAAAAAGGTATAAACAAGTCATAGTATAGTATGTCAAAAACGGTTATAAAGTCATAGTATAGCATGTCGAAAAAAGTCATAGTATAGTATGTCGAAAAAAGTTATGAAAAAGTCATAGTATAGTATGTCAAAAACAGTTATAAAAAGTCATAGTATAGTATGTCAAAAACAGTCATAGTATAGTATGTCGAAAAAAGTCATAGTATAGCATGTCGAAAACAGTCATAGTATAGTATGTCAAAAACAGTCATAGTATAGTATATCGAAAAAAGTCATAGTATAGCATGTCAAAAACAGTCATAGTATAGTATGTCGAAAAAAGTCATAGTATAGTATGTCGAAAAAAGTCATAGTATAGCATGTCGAAAAAAGTCATAATATAGCATGTCGAAAACAGTCATAGTATAGTATGTCAAAAACAGTCATAGTATAGTATATCGAAAAAAGGTATAAAAAGTCATAGTATAGTATGTCAAAAACAGTCATAGTATAGCATGTCGAAAAAAACTATAAAAAAAGTCACAGTATAGTATGTCGAAAAAAGTTATAAAAAGTCATAGTATAGTATGTGAAAAACGGTTATAAAAAGTCATAGTATAGTATGTCAAAAACGGTCATAGTATAGCATGTCGAAAAAAGGTATAAAAAAGTCATAGTATAGTATGTCAAAAACAGTTATAAAAAGTCATAGTATAGTATGTCAAAAAAAGTTATAAAAAGTCATAGTATAGCATGTCGAAAAAAGTCATAGTATAGTATGTCAAAAACAGTCATAGTATAGTATGTCGAAAAAAGGTATAAAAAGTCATAGTATAGCATGTCGAAAACAGTCATAGTATAGTATGTCAAAAACAGTCATAGTATAGTATGTCGAAAAAAGTCATAGTATAGTATGTCAAAAACAGTCATAGTATAGTATGTCGAAAAAAGTTATAAAAAGTCATAGTATAGTATGTCAAAAACAGTCATAGTATAGTATGTCGAAAAAAGTCATAGTATAGTATGTCGAAAAAAGGTATAAAAAAGTCATAGTATAGCATGTCAAAAACAGTCATAGTATAGCATGTCGAAAAAAGTCATAGTATAGTATGTCGAAAACAGTTATAAAAAGTCATAGTATAGTATGTCGAAAACAGTCATAGTATAGCATGTCGAAAAAAGTCATAGTATAGCATGTCGAAAAAAGTCATAGTATAGTATGTCAAAAACAGTCATAGTATAGTATGTCGAAAAGTTATAAAAAGTCATAGTATAGTATGTCAAAAACAGTCATAGTATAGTATGTCGAAAAGTTATAAAAAGTCATAGTATAGTATGTCAAAAACAGTCATAGTATAGTATGTCGAAAAAGGTCATAGTATAGTATGTCGAAAACAGTCATAGTATAGTATGTCGAAAAAAAGTTATAAAAAGTCATAGTATAGAATGTCGAAAAAAAGTCATAGTATAGCATGTCGAAAAAAGGTATAAAAAAAGTCACAGTATAGTATGTCGAAAAAAGTCATAGTATAGTATGTTGAAAAAAGTTATAGTATAGCATGTTGCATATACCCTGATTAGGTATGGCTAGCTAATTCCTAACGCGATTCATACTGTGTCCAAAACAAACACAATAGTAAGATTTATTACATGACTACATAACCCATAAAACTGGAAATCTGAGTATCTCATGAAACATTAATATTTTGGTATTTGATTCATGCAACAGATAAAACCAAATCCACAGGGTCTCATGCATCAGATCACTCTCAAAGCCTGCACCTCAACCACACTTACCTTCGTCTGGTCCTCCAGACAGGCCTTTCAGGCCAAACAGGGTGCAGTAATTTGTCTATCATTAGTTCACATACAGGATGAGAAGGAAGAGAAGAGTAATTCACTGAAAGTAAAAATGTACCACTGTGGACAAGACTATTAGTTTGCCATTTTGTAACTGGGGCATATTTTTTGGTAAACTCACCTCTAAATTCCCCCTGGCTTTCTTCAACACTCCGTGGGTTAGATACACTAGAGGGGGGGGGGAAATCATTCTATTATCATCAAATAAAGTCACATATCCCAGTTTATTTACTCACAGGTAAACAGAGGAGCTGAAACTCATAATTCTTTTCATTATGGATTAATCTGACAATTATTTTTGCGATTTATCATTAGGTTGATAGAGTGACAGAAATTGTAAAAAAGACATTTTCAAATTGCCCCCCCCCCCCAAACAGTCCAAAACACAAAGATATTCAATTTACAATTATATAAAACAAGGAAAAGTAGCGAATCCTTACACTGTAGTGTACGGTGCAGTCACTGTAAAACAAAAAAAAAAAAGCAAAAAAGATAATCTTACACTGATCGATGATGACTTTTTCCATTCCCTCTTTGAGCTGGTTGGTTGTTCGGAGGCGTTTAACGGCTCCACTCAGCATCCTCTCCTGCTGTGACAGCCTGCTCTTCAGTCTGGCTATCTCATTTTTCAGCAGCTCATCCTGATACGGAGGATAAAAAGATTAAGATTTGGTTTCGTAGATACTTAATTGGATAGTGTAGGGTAGATACAGTATGTGTTTCTGCATGTCTACCTGCTGGTTGTTGCCGCCGTCCCCTGCTGTGTTACCGACTGGCAAAGAGACTCTCCACACCAGTTTGAGCAGTCGCCCAGCCTCCTCTAACACGTGTTGCATGGTGTTCATGCTGCCAGACAAACTTTTCAGGTGCTCCTGTTCTATCACCTATGAAGATGTACACATAATGACTTAAGTCTGATTTGTGAAAGATGTGAAATAATTAAAACCTCAGTAAAACCTTTTCATTTAAGTTGTTTTATGCATCACAAACGGCAAATAAAAACATCTTAAACATGACAGGTTGGCAGTACCTTGTTGTTAGAGCCCTGCTGTCTGAGTGTGTGCAGACTCTCCTGCAGTTGTGTGTCCATGCTACGCGACAGCTTACGTCCCTCTGAGATCTGCTTGCGGAGGGCATTGTAGTCCTCAATCAGACCCAAAATATGGCGGCCGTTGCGATTGGCCCACATCCGGTGGCCCGGCACCAGGCGAGAGGGAGCGCCGGAGACGCTTTCACCCGAGCTGCTGCTGAATGACCGGCCGTCCACCTCTGAGCAAGCATTACGTTTCTCATCTGAAAAGAGGTTTTAAAATATCATCATCTCGGGAAAAAAGGAAAAAAAAAGGGGGGAGAGGGGGGGGGGGGGGGGGGGTGGGGGGGGGAAGGGGGAATTTTTTTTGTTTGGGGGGGGACAAGGGGGGAGGGGGGGAAGTGGGGGAGAAGGGGGGGGAAGGGAAAATAAAATAAAAAAAAAGGGGGCAGGGGGGGGGGAAAGAAAAGGGGGGGCAAAAAGAAATTTGTTTTAAATGCAAAAAAGGGGGGGGGGGGGGGGGGGGGGGTGTTTTTAAAAGGACCCCCTCTGCCTTTTTTTTACTCGCTGGTCTTAGGTGGGGGGGTTGGGGGGGGGAAGGGGGGGATTAAAATGAAATGGCCCCCCCGTGGGGGAAAAAGGGGTGGGGGGAGAAAAAGAATTTTTGTTGGAAATGAGAGTGGAGTAGTCCTCACAGGTCGAGTTTTCACCATAGACTGTATAATTTTCACAGGCAGTTTCAACAGCAGCAGAGCAGTTCAATTCATTTCGCAACAGTCCGCTGGCAGTGTGTGCCCAAATGTTCTATAGTCTGCCTTTTGCAGGGTGTGAGCGGAGTTTTACAGGCATAGCTGCCTGTAAAAACCCAGCGTTAGAACGTAAAGTTATGAAAATAAGTTTTGTTTAATTCTCTCTGCACCGCAGCTCTTACTCCCTCTCTCTGGCACAAGACACCTGTCTGCAGACTGCAGTTCAGTGCGGCCACTGGGGAGTGTGAATCTCTCTCTTTTTTATTTTTTTTAAAATGAGTCGTGAGGCCAACAGCAAAGCCCAACTTTACTTTTAATGAAATCAAACAAAGAGAAATGTTCTCGCCTCGTCTTAAAATAGTCACAAATCAATACTAGAGTAACCTACTTACTTGTCCAGCTGCTGCAATAAATATGCAGAGGAGATCAGTCCGCACAAAATCATCTGAGAAGTGTTTGATGGTTATTTATTTGTGCTTTAGAACGTAATCATTGCGAAACAATCATAAAGTAAGCTTTATTTATATATCTCCCTACTGTACAATGACAGATTCAAGTAGCTTCAAAACATTAGTCCTGATGGTATACAGATGTCCTGGAGTAGGCTGTTTGATTTAGCTGTTCACTGACTATTACGTGAAAGCCCCGCCCATTCTAGCAGTTAAGGTAATTGTTATGCATTGCTTCCGGGTTGACCCAGGTGATCTCTGAATTGTCATGACAAGGGATGTACCCATGTAGACTGGCTTGGTTTGAATTTCCAAAAGGAGGGTTGAACCCTGATCAACCCTAGCCCAACCCTGGTAGGTGGTGTGAAAGAGGTATAATAAAGGCTTGTATGTAATTACTGCTGAAATTTGAAGCCGATTCCGATGTGGTTTTCTTACCATGGAGGAGACTGGTGTGTTCGTTGTGACTCTGAAAGGAGTGACGGAGAGGATCGCAGCCTTCACGACCTGGTGACCTGCCTCCTTCATCTAAGAAGAATGTAAAACCAACACTGAAATGGCCTGACATGTTCCTGTGCGTTTACATGCCTCCGTTTACCTGTCACAGGTAACTAGCCAAGCGAGTCTGTGCCTTGCGTTTACCTGGAGAGGACAGCAGGTAGTTGATGTTGATGGTTTCAGAGCGGTTGGGTCCTCTGAGCAGCTGCTCCTCCAGCCTCTGTCGCAGCGCGGTGTTGGTCTGGATGCTCCTCTCCAGCTGCAGCCTCAGGTGTCTGATCTCCAACAACAGCTCGCCGAGGTGGACCGAGCCAGAGTGAGGCTCCTGGGTAGCCTCACTGGATCCTGCTTAGAGAAGAAATCATGTGTTAATCTATCAATCTCTGTGTCAGTACCCAAAAAAAAAAAAAAAAAAAAAAAAATCACATATAAAAAATGTATAGTTTAGTCTAGGGTAAATCTGTCTTTGGCTACAAAGAGTGGTACAGATGTAGATAATTTGTAGTTGTTCTTTAGTCACACTGTCTTGTCTTCCTCCATTACTATTTAAACTACATAACACGTCAATATGCTTTTTAAAAATAAACTTGCAGTACCGTTGGGTTTGTGAGCTTCAGTCTTGATCTTTTCGTAAACTTGCAGCTCCACCCGCAGTGACTGCAGAAGATGCTGCGAGTCAGAAAGCTGCTGCCTCTGGAGCTTCACATCACACTGCAACCTGGAAGCATTCACAAAAACACACACCAAAATCAATGAGAAAAAAAAAATGAATTAAGGTTCATTTACAAAGAGGGAAAAGAGAAGGTCATCTACTCCCATCTATGCACTACACGGCTCCTTGTTTTTATTCTAAAAACAAGTGGGTGACTGAGATAAAAGAAAAATATTCTTTGGGTCATCCTGGTGGTTAAGACATCTGTGCGCCACTCTCTCTCACCATGTTTCCTGTCTGTTTCTAAACTTCTGCTATCCAACAAAAGGTAAAATGTAAAAAAGGAAAAAATGCAGCTTAAACTTTCTAGAGTGCAACCATTATTGTTTTGCCTCATTTTTCTTTTCTATGTTTTCAATTTTTACTTTCTAGAACCTGAAGACTTTTCTGAACTGTCCTTGGTCCATTTATATATTTTATTGTGATTAACAAACAATTTTTGTTAACAACATACAACTTGCAACATGAAAACAACACATCCATCCCTCTTAGGATTGACCCATCTCCCAGAACAAATAATCTTGGGTTGAATGGAACCTGGGTCTCTGCAGTCTGACATAGGTTATGTATCCCGGTCCAAAATTCCTGGACCTGAACATAACAGGACATGAAGTAAATGGCCGTCCTCAGTCTTACATTTCAGTCCATTTATATTAATGCAGCTGACTAAATATTAAAAAAACAATTAGGGCTGCAGCTATCAATTCTTTTTGTAATCGATTAATCTAGCACTTTATCGATTGATTAATCGGATGTTTTTTTTGCGTTTTTAAACAACCAAAACTAGGGGAAAAAAGCAACATTTTCAGAAGAAAGCAACCTATTTTCATTTATATATTTGATTATAATGTCACACAGCTCTGTTACACTTATGCTATTAGATCGTTGATCAGCTGTTTCTCCGGAGAGAGAGAGAGACAGAGAGAGAGAGAGACAGAGACAGAGACAGAGAGAGAGAGAGAGAGAGAGATGCGCAACAAAGCTGTTTTTCCGAAGGGGATAGTCAATGCGTCAGCTCTTTAGATCAGATCGTGGTCACCATTTCCTATTTTCTTGTCTTTGTTTTTGGTAGTTGTTGTGTTTGGTGTAGTTTCATCGTCCATACGACTCTGTTATTTACTTTTGTCGGGTCCGCTTCGTGGAATGGATGATTAAGTTAGACTCCATGTTTTCTGTTGAGATGCTAAAGCACTGACGTCGTGCTATTATCGTGGTAAGCTAGTTCCATTTTGCAGTAGACATACTGTACAGAGTTTTAGTTTTAATTACGTTTGAACTGATTCCAAACTTTGGACACTTTCTGTCGTTTTCTCCAGCCTGTCTCTAGCCCCTCGCTATTTACGCTCTGGCACATAGACAGTGTCGCCAGCAGCAGACTGAGCCACGTCTGTGCGACAGTAATAATGCTCCGTGCGGAAACACCGTCCGTCAGCGATACAACGTTGGTAACATTGATTTAACGAAGCTTCGAGGCAAGTCATTTTGCATCAAGGATTTTTTGTAATGGATTTATTCGAAAATCACACCTCCAAGACATTTTTTTTTTTTTTACATGAGCATTAAAATCCTAATGATGGTAGGATTTATTACTGGACTGCAATGTTAAACTTTATTATTTATAAATTTCTTAGAAGTGTACTTAAAGGGGTGATAGAATGATTATATAGGGTATTTTACACTGTTCCTTAAGGTCTCCTAATAGGGTATGTAACATTGGTTGGGCTGAAAATTGCCCGAATGCTATTTTATTAGGCCCTTAACTACCCTGTGAATATGGCTCTATTTGGAACAAGAGCTTTTCTTCCAAATATGGTATGCTCATGAATATTTAGAATGAGCTGCACGCTGATTGGTTTGAGCAAACTACATAGAAACACATGGGAGACTCGACAGCAGGCCTCATATTTCAGACACTGCAAAGTTATACATTGTTTGTCAGGCTATTTCGTTATTAAATTCACTTCTGAGACATTTTTTAGCGAGAAATCAACTATATAAAGCTGAAATATGGGCCGTTTTACGAAAATTGATGGCCAATTGCAAATTTGATAAGACTGTGTGTCGGAGTTCACATACACCGGGCATTTAGCTAGCAGGAAGAAGGGAGTTGCAGGCCCTGGAGCTCTGTCAGAGCAGCGGCGTTTGGTAGTCCATTAGCCCAAGAGACGGTGACTTTGCGCGGGTATGGAGTGCTGTGGGCTGCCAGCCGTGACGGAGCTCCATGTACCTCATAGCAGGCCGGGGTCTGTGAAGGAAGGCAGGCCGGGCGGCGAGGCAGCTACACAGGCAGCACCGGCCTCTGAAGTCCGACACACAGTCGGACAAAATTTGCAATTAGCATTTTCGTAAAGCGGCCCATATTTGAGCTTTACCTAGTTGATTTCTCGCATTAAAAAAAGTTTCAGAAGTGAATTTTGTAATGGAATAGCAGAAATCTGCGCGACCTAGATTCAGAAGGCTACCTGATCTCAGGTCAGTTGTGTAGCCTATGTAAATGTTGGGGCTTGACAGTTCTCTTAATACACACATGGGCGTGAAAAAGTTACAGGTCTTGGGATGCTTACGTAAGCAACTAGCTTTGTTGAGATTCGCCCGTTTTCAGCGGCAGTTTCAAAATATGAGATTTTCATAGTAAAGGGGTGTCAATGGGATTTTGAGCTTCTATGTATGTCCTATTTACCCACCGAACTGTCGTTATTCAACTATGACAGGGTAAAATCGGTTTTGCATTCTATCACCCCTTTAATAAATGGGAAACTGAGTGTGAAGTCCACACACGCCCACGCACACACGCAACACACACACACACACACACACACACACACACACACACACACACGAGACGAGTAAGGAAAGGGAGAGGAGAAGTGATCTGACCGTAAACTAGACTCCAGGTTTCGGGTGTCAGCCTCAATCATCTGTGTCAGTAGGACCCAGGGCAAGAGGTCACATACCATGATTATAGTATGTATGCATGCATGTGTGTGTGTGTTCCGGGATGAGCTTACAAATGAGACTATCATGTTTCCGAGTTGTACAAATAGTATGGAATAATGGTAATTGTAATGACTATTCAGAATGGTAATTAGTAGCTTTGTGTAAGTTGCATGAAGGACAGTAGTAATGATAGTGTGTGTGTGCTGCGAGGAGACATTTAGAGTGTAGGGTAGTGAATGCTACGTGTGTGTGTGTGTGTGTGTGTGTGTGTGTGTGTGTGTGTGTGTGTGTGTGTGTGTACCTGTGCAGCTCCTCCTTGCTGTAGTGCAGTGACTCCTGCAGCTGGGAGTTTTCTTGGCTGCTGTGCTCCAGCCTCTCCTGCAGTCGGCTGTTTTCTTGCCTCAGAGCTTCACACTCCCTCCTGCTCTGCTCCAGTTTGGCCGTCCGCCTGGCCAGAGTCTCCCGTAGCTTCTCGTTCTCCTTCTGCTTGTCTGAAGGAAATACAAATATTTTTGAGTTAGCGAAAAGTTAAGTTAGTAAAGTTAAATTGTTTTACTTTAGTTACTTTACTTTTAAGCACTGTCAGTGATAGATGTGTGTCAGTTTTGATAAAGGCATGGGCAAAACAGCACCAGCCAGGACAGACTATCAGATGGGTATCTGGAAAACTATTGTCTCTCCACATCTATTGGTCTACAGACTGAAAATACAGTATGTGTTCCTGAATAGAGGTTAAAGTAAGCTTGTACGAAAACATGTGTTTTACCTCTAGACCCCAGGCTGAGCTGTTCCTTCAGGACTTGGTTTTGTCCCCAGAGGAATCGCACCTCGTTGGCCAGCTGACCCTGCTCCTCGTTGCCATGGATGAAGATGTTGGTAGCTGCTGAACACGTGACACATACACACGCACCACTCAACAAATAAGTACTTTCGATGAAGTATTTTTCATTTTTGAGCAGAATTTCCCAACCAAATTATTGACACACAGTACACACACACTCTAATATCCACACTGACAGAGAGCGGATGAAACACAGGCAGATGATTTCCGGTGTGTACCTGGATCTTTCTCCACCTCCGCTAGTCTCTTCTCCAGCTGTTCCCTGAGACGGTCATTGGTGCGGATGCTCTCCTCCAGGCGCTGTCGCAAAGTGCGGATCTCCTGCAGATGTTCTGCCAGCAAGTCTGACAGACACAAATGCATATTGCTAAACTAAAAGGGGTACTTAAAGGAGATTTAGTAGTAGTTACATAAACTGCACTCACTAGAGACACACACAAGACATAACAGATTCGTAAGTCAACTATCCTGACTTGTAATCCCAGCATGGGTCAAAACTACAAAAACACTAGACCCAATATTTCCCATAATGCCCCTTGATAACCCTTATTAAACCCTATATGAAACCCTCTCTGCATGGTAAATAACCATGTCCTTTCAAACACCACACCCCAAGTTTGTAAGACGTATTCTTCAAGCCCAAACGGAGATAACCCGATGACATCGCTACGACATCAGGATTATTTTTTTCCAGATCTTGATAAGCTCCTCCAGAGCCAAAGAAGACATAATTCCACTGTTTTCATGTGCCAAATACTCATTACAAGTAAACTGAACTTCAACTACAAATCGGTGGAATGACCCTTCAAATATTTCTACATATGTTCATTAAAACATCAAATCCCCAAAATGTTGCTACACCATGGATATACAAAGCACAAAACCACAATTTTATTTTTCAAATAACAAAAGCAGAATAAATGGAATCGTGACAGCCCCATGTTTACCTGAATTCATTGTGCGAGGCTGTTCAACAGCATTCTTTTGTGAGCCAATGTCTCCATCTCGTTTATGAGATTGAGTCTGAGGCTCTGAACCATCCTGATCATGGCTTTGATCCTGTTCCTGATGGTGGGAGCTGGTCTGGGCCATAATTGAGCGATGAAGGTCCAGTTCACTGCGCAGGGTGGCGTTGAGCTCCTCGCTGCCCCTCAGCTGATCCTGTAGTCGCCAGTTCTCCCTCTGCAGGCCCGACAGTCTGCTGGCAGCATCCCTGTGACCAGACACACCGTCTTCCTGAGCTCCTCCTACAGGAGAGACAGATACTCCTGTCCAATCAGAGGGTTGTTGCTGGCCTAAACATGTACAGGGAGACAACAACGGGTAAATAGATTAATAATGAAAATGTAATAAAAAATAAATTTTTATTATTTTTTGGGGGCGTTTTGGTAATTTTTGTGTGAAAAACATGTTCCTCCTTCTATAGTTGGGAGTTGGTAAACCAAAATGTCATCCACTTCCTATCCTCCATGCTAACACAAGTAGCAACAGAACCACTAATACGTAAAGAGCCAAACGGGTTAATTGTTGGCAACTATAGTGTTGTAGCAGTAAGGGAAATGTGAGTTTGGGTCTACAGGCCCATCTGCAGGACCTCTCACATATCCACGCGCTTCACTTGTCTCTACAATAACCTTTGCGGTCTCTTTTCCTGAGGGAAACACAATTTGAAGAGTGAACCGGATATGTGGCACTGAATAATGCAACTTTAAATGGAGATGGATTGAAACTGGACACTTGATCAGCCCTTGGGCGACCTGCTTTGTCCTGTGCGACGCCTCACTGCAACAGAATGGATCTGAATGGAAAATAAGTGCCATTACAGGCTGCGACTAGACTGACCAGGCCCGTGGACAAGCACAGATAATGTCAATGATATACCACTGAGGTAAAGAAAGGGGAAAATATGCATTTTTAAAAAGGTAGTGTGGTCTAAAATAACCAAACAGTCTAGCACAATATACCTGGCTAGGCCCAGCATCTGTGACACTTAAGACTTTAACTTGACTTTCACACCCAATCACTAATTTATTTGTGATTGGGTTTAAGTATTACATCTAGAAATCTGCAGCTTATATGAACATATCTGTGTGCTTACTGTGGGCTCGATGAACACTTTGTGTGGTTGGGCTGCTGTGGCAGGAGGACGAGTTGCAGTCCGAGTGGTACAGATCAGAGCGAGAGCTGTTGTGGCTGCTGGGACTTTGGCCTCTGAACTGGCTCTGCAGCCTCTGGATGAGTCGGTTCTTCTCCTGCAGCTCTTTCGCCAATCTGGGAGGAGGTGGAAGAGGAAAAGAAAGAGGAATGGAATTAGTCATGTTGGTCACTTAGTCTCCTAGCCGATGCAACATTTGGATTTTATCCATCACATAATCTTGCTGGGCGTTGGAGAGCAAAACAATTTAAAACAGGGAAGATAAGTACCCAGCACAAGGAGGAACACCCCGAAAAGAGACAAAACTTGAGACTTAAGAGGTCAAGAAAAATGTGTTCCCACAGGACTTGCAACTTTCAGCAGCAACACACAGCTGGAAAATATGAAAGAGGAGTTCACAGCAAACGTCATGCTGTTTGTCTGGATCAAACCCGCTCACAGGTCCAGCTGCTCCCTGGTGTATTCAGCCAACGTGAGGTTTTGCTGGACAAGGAGGCTGACGTGCTGCTGCAGCAGCTCTCTCTCGCCCTCTAGTTCCAGACGCAGATTATCTATCTCCTGCTGGATTCTAGCTGGGCTGTCAGAAGGATCTCTCATGCTCTCCTCACAGGACAACAGTGATCCCTGCTGAAGCTCCCCAAGACTGCCCACATCAGTAATAATATAGATTAACGCATGTCACTATGAGCAACTTTATATTCTAATCTAAAACTGTAATTGTCATTGTGTAACACCGAAGTCAACGTTACGGTCAATAAATCCAAATAAAAAAGCAATTTTTAAAACCAAAATCATTCCCAATCCAACATAAGGGAAAACTGCACTTGGAGTTCTCTGATAATTATTTTCCCAGCCAATAGTGGGAAATAAAAATGTAGAGTGTTTTAAATTCTGTTGATAGGGTTGAACTGTACATATATACACATATTGGTGTTTTATGCAAAGCTTAATTTGCTTTCTGGATGATACTGAACTCTAAAGGAAATTAATGGATGAACACTGACATGTGGTGTGTTTGTGTGTGTGTGTTTTCCCTCTAAGACCCCGGTGACCCAGTTTGGGGGCAGTGTAACCTTAATGTTTTGGCTGTCGCCACAAAAATTAGGTCAACAGCAGGACGCTATTCAAAACCAACAATACACGCACCGCCTGGGGTCATAAGGCAATTGGCTGGCTGGCTGGGGGTCGGGTTAGGGTTGGGGTGGTGGTCTTTAAAGGGTCATGAGACAAACACTCAAACAGCACAGCTAGTGAGTAGCCATTGAATGCCATTAAATGCCATTAAAGTATTACAAAAAGTAAGTAAGTATCTCTGTAACCCTAACATTAAGATTGGAGGATTCTAAATAATACCGATACTTGTTTTTCACCACGAATAAACACTCAACCAATTGAATACAAGTAACTAAATTAAGACATTGACAATAAGCAAGATGCAGTGTGAGAGTTTGAGACGTACCTACGAGACAGTTCCAGGGCCACCACGTCCTCATTATCAAGACAAGACTCTCCTAGCAGACAGAGGAAAAGATGCTGTCAAGGGCCTGTCTGTAGAAATCAGTTACGAACAACTGCTCTTTTGTGTATAGGAATCAAACACATACTTTTTAAAGACTTAGTACCCACCTTTAACTTTATTAAATATTATTAATAATAATATTTAATAAAGTTAAAGGCGGGTACTAAAGACTGAAGTATGTCTCCCTAACTTGATACTTAATATAATAATTTATTATATTAAGTATCAAGTTAGAGAGCCATACTTCAATCTTTATTAGCATGTGTGTCGGCTAGAGATTTAGGTGTTTTGGCACAGTGCTGCATTATAAATCAAATATCTAAACTGTGTTTGTGCAGCATGGTTCAGATAAGCACTATTTCTTAAAACACAACAGATGCAATTACAAACTACCTTTGTCCAGCCGTCCCTCCACCCTGTCCAGAATGCTCAGGCTCTTGTCCAGCTGCTCTTTGACCGCCTCCCCCATGTAGTAGTCGACTTTACCGGCCTGCAGCAGCTCCTTAAAGGCCTTGCTCAGCTCATCCAGCTGCCTACGCTGCAGGGCTCCAAGCCTACGGCTCTCCTTGATCTGCTGCCTCAATTGTGACAGCTCCCTGGCTTGCGACTGCACCAGGGAGTCCAGTCTGTGGAGAAGACAGAATGAGGGCAAGCGGGGGTGAAAAAAAGAAAAAAACAAAACATTTGTCAAGATATAATTGGCAAAATGACTGTAGCTTTCACCCATTGTAAAAAATATTATAATGTTGGTAATGCACTGAGAAAGACTGTTGACCTTGCAGGTGATGTAGAGCGGCTGCGGGTCTGCTGCAGCTGTTCACTCATGCTTCTGTTCATTGTCCTCTCTCTTTCCAGTTCCATAGTCAAATGGCTGGTTTTATCCTTCATCGCCAGGTTTTCACCCTCCTTTTTCTCCCCTAGCTGCCCACTTCTGTAGCTCGTATCTTGCCTTAGGTCGTCTCGCAGTGTCCCGTCTTGATTCCTGACTGTTGAGGGATCAGAGGTGTTGGCAACTAGGTCACTGGAAAGAGAGTTCCTACGCAGAAGACTTTGCATTTGGAGGATGAGTTTGGTCTGGTTTTCCAGCTGGACCTTCAGCTCTCTGACTTGTCCCTGAAGCTGCAGAGGGTCTTTAGAAACACCGTACTCATCATAGACCTGCAGGCTTTTCAGACTGACCTGAAAACAGAAAGAAAAAGGGTAAATCAAAATATCAGTTTCTACTAAAATTTGGGTTGCACAATTTTTACATCAGCAAATTGTTTACAATTCTTAGTAATTTTGAAACCAATGGTCCTTGATTTTACAGAGGTAGACAAAAGCGTCTCATTTCTAGCCAGCGACCGGCAGTTTTGCCAGCTGAAAAACTGTAGCCGGCAGATTTGATCTGCTGTAGCAGAGCATTAGCTCCATGAGTTTGTTCAAAACGCTCCCCAGCTGACTTTTTAATGTTTCTATCCAAATAGTTTTAAAACAAGAACCAGGAAGGGGGTTCTTAAATATGCACTTGATAGCCATATGCATAATGACACAAGCTGTGAATTGTACGGTTATCCTGGAGCCGGTTGCACCAACTGGTCTTTACTAAGCCTGGTTCTAACTGCTTAGTTGGTCTTGACCAGACCAGTGTTAAGAATTGACTTCACGTCAGTTTAGAGCTGGGCAATATATTGATATTATATCGATATCGTAATATGAAACTAGATATAGTCTTAGATTTTGGATATCGTAATATGACACAAGTGTTGTCTTTTCCTGGTTTTAAAGGCTGCATTACAGCAAAGTGATGTCATTTTCGGAATTTACCAGACTGTTCTTGCTGTTATATTATTTGCCTTTACCCACTTAGTCATTATATCCACATTACTGATGATTATTTATCAAAAATCTCATTGTGTAAATATTTTGTGAAAGCACCAATAGTCAACACTACAATATCATTGCGGTATCAATATCGAGGTATTTGGTCAAAAATATCGTGATATTTGATTTTCTCCATATCGCCCAGCCCTACGTCAGTTGCACCAACCAAACTTAAGTCTAGGCTTAAATACACCTGGGTCTTAGAAATGCACATTCATGTGAATGACCACGGAACTATGGCTATTGCTTAGCAACATGCATTGCTAGGATACGTTGTAAACGATTTCCCTCCGTTTTGTGAAGTTGTAGCCGTTTCAATGGAGTATCAAAGAAAAAGAAAAGAGGAGATCAGACTTTGAGATAAGAAAATTGTTAGAGCTGTACAGTCAGCACAGACCTACGTTTACTGCCAAGCAGTCCAACATTATAACAAACAAAAAGAAACAACATGGAGACAGATGACGGAGGCGATTGCTCTTACTCAGGCAGCTTTTGTACAGAGAGTGATGAATGAAAAATGTGGAAAGACCTCCTGAGCAGAGTGAAGAAAGACCAGTCCTCAAAAAGCAAACCATCCAACCGGCGGGGTCCTCCCCCTAAAAACGTCAATTTATAGTGACATAATTGTGGATATATTTGGAGAAGACTCCCTGGCTTTTACTGGTTTAGTCGGTGCGGAAAATGGCGGTACCGACCTGGAAGAGAATACTGTCTCTCCAGGTCGTCCATACAGGTAGTGAGAGTGTGAATTGGGAAGGTGTGTAGAAATGTGCTTAGATTTCGACTTTACGCCTGGTGCAACTGACTATTAGGTCGGACTTAGAACGCTGAGTTAAGACTTACTTAGTAGCTTAAAACCAGGCGCAAGTCCTGTTGGTGGAACCGGCTCCTGTAGTTTATATTTGTAAATTTTTTTATTACTTTTTTTTAAAAAGAAAAGAATGAGGACTAACCAGTGTGTTTGGCAAACGTAATGATATCTCAGGTGAGGTTTGCTGGGGTTTCTGGAATGTAAACTTCCTCGGATACAACAAAGAGCAGGACAGAGCTTCTAACGTTAGCCTACAGTAACTGTTTTTGTTCTTGGAAAGGCTAAAAAAAAAAAAAAAAAAAAAGAGACACAAGCCTCCAAAGTCTTTCAATACAGAGTATCTCACCCCATGCACTGCATAAATCCAGAGCTTGACAGACTTGCTGTGCCTAATTACAGCTGCTAAGCTATGATTGGACAATCGCTCAGGGCGAGGAGATTAGCAAAAAGTAAGTCTAATACCTTGGCAGAGCTGAGAGCTGGGGAACTAGGGTATGGGGTGCTGGAGGTTGAGTCCAGGTTTTCAGTGGAGGAAAAGGTGGCCTGCTCGTGTTGGGAAGGCAGGCTAGAGGCGCTGCAGCTAGGGTTCACACCAACCTCTAGATCTGGCAACACAATGGACACAAAAAACAATCAACAAAGGAACAGAAGAACATTACAAAGTTGTGGAAAACAAATGGTGATTGTGCTACAATAGGAAATAAATCATTTGAGATACAGCTTGGCTTTGAAATAAGGTAAGAAATAAAAGTGAAAGGTTAATGAGTGCTCGAAAGACAATCCCAAACTTCAGAGTGGAAACATGCAAGAATTTGTCAATACAAAATATTGACAGCCCATTTACATTTGGGAATAGTGCAGAGAAATACCAGGTTAAAACCAGTAGAGTGTGTGGTTGTAAGACCCAAACGGAAAAAGAATTCTCAAGATAAGAGACAATGGGCCCTATTTTAACGATCTGAAACGCAAGTGTGAAACGCAAAACGCAAGTAGCTTTGTGGGCGGATCTCGGTCGCTATGCTATTATACCGGCGGGATAAATGACTCTTGTGCCCGACGCAAATCTTAAATGGGGTGGTCTGAAGTAGCTAGGTGTGGTTTGGGCGTAACGTGAAAATAACCAATCAGATCGTCATCTCACATTCCCTTTAAGAGCAGGCGCACTTGTTCCATGGCGGATTGCTATTATGACGGCTGATTTGCCTGGCGCACGGCAGCGGGAGCTGTCCGGGATGCGGCAAAGTAATAAATGCCCGTCTTGTCCGGGTGGCGATGTTGCTGCGGCCTCTCGGGCACGTCTCCTCAAGTCTGGAGAGGATTGCTGCAGCCATGGAGCGTGGGCCTCCAAATGCACCACCTGCACCTGTTGTGCCCCTTCCTCCTCCCCCCACTCCATCTCCGTCCACCCGCTCCACCAGGAGCGCATCGCGCATTATGCCACTCCCGGACCAGATCCCGCCAGAGTGTCCAATCCCACTGTAGTTCAACATTATGTCTCCTTAAGTCCTCTAATATTTCCTCATTTATGTCATCAACACATCCATGATTCATGGAAATGTTGTGTAAATCACAACAAGCCACAAAGAATGCTACGACTTTTTGAGGATTGTACTGTAAAATGCCTCCTGATCTATCCAAACACATGAAGCGCATTTTCAGTAATATTTTTTTCTTTGTAATTATGTATGGTTTTCAAAAATGTGAGCTGCTGTAGATGAGAGAAGTGTATGCGCGTTGTGCACACGCTACATTATGGCCAAGCATTCGTCTCTAAAATAGCATCTGAGTAACGCGCCACTGACTTTAGACTAGCGCCACTGACTTTAGACCAGGTTTTTCCTGGTCAGTGGCAGAATTGTTTTCTGAAACAGCAAAATAGCACCACGTAACGTTTGCGCCGGAACACGCCTCCTCTTTTCGCTGAACCGCCCCCAGGAGCGCAAATACATTCCCTAATTTACCGACGTGCGTCTGTGGAGGGAAAAGTCTGCTGTGCGTGGGGTGCAAAATAGGAATGATACATGCGTCGGTGTACAAAGGCAATTGCGCTGAGTGCAAGATAGGGCCCAATGTGTTACAGTCACCTCTGTTCACTCCTCATGCAGACATATATAGAGAGAATCTATCGACATTTGAGATTAGTGTCCACTCAGCAGACAGACATGCAATGTCTGTCTAAAAGCCGTCTACCTGTGCTACTGCTCTCTTCCCTATCGTTCTCACTCTTGCCACTGGTTTCGTAACCCAGGTCCTGCAAATCCACCTGCACGCCTTTGTCATCCTGCTCCAGAGCTGGCATTGGAGGCAATATATGTTGGATTAGGAAGAAATCATTTAACATGTACAGAATCTTGTCTCTCTCCTTCATGGTGTTCATGATGGGTTTGACTTAAACATTTTGACAAATTTGCATGCAAACATGCACAATTCAAATACTTTAAGCAAAGAATGAAAAAACTCAGCATGTGTTTTCTAACCTCTCTGTGCAGTTTCAGGGGACGTAAGAGCAGTGGCCAGTTTCTCTTCCAGGCTTTTACATGCTTTCTTCTTCTCCCTCAGTGCCTTATGGAGAGTCTCCAGTTGGACCTGAACACTCGGTGGTAATCCCTTGGCATCCTGCACAGTCCTGTGGACCTCACTCTCCTCTCTGCGGCCCCTATCTTCTTGTAGGGAAGCCTGCAGTTCAGAGATTCTCTGATAGTGATCAGTGAAGACCTTATAGAGGTGGCAGAGGTTGTTATGGAGTTCTTGGTGAAGCTGTCCCTTTGTTCCAGGTGAAGCAGCGGACAGATTGCTGCTAGATTTTGTGGTTAACTGGGTGGGTTCTCCTAGTTCCTTCCTCTCTTGCAGGGCTCTCTGAAGTTTGTCTAAGTTCATCTGCAGGTCAGGACTGGTCTGTGATGATCTACCAGAAACCAAGGAGCTGGTATTTGTACAGTGTGCTGCCAGAGAGGCAACGGCAGACTCTGCTGCACTAAGGCAGTTCATTAAAACTTTAGTCATCTCTGGATTTAAACTGACATTATCAGAACTTCCCATTCCCCATTGATGTTCCTTTGAATCCTTCTCCTTTAGTGATTCTGCTGCTATTTGCTTTGAACACTTCCCATTCTGGTCACTGTTGTAGCCATGTTGAACAGCAGCATCTGCAGCTCTCAGTTTTTCCTGCAGCTCTGCATTAAGCCTATTCTGCTGCCACAGTTCCTCCTGCAAAGAGTCTGTGTGTCTCTGCGACTCTTGCATAGAGTCCTCTGTGCCTCCAAAAACACTTCTTGGGCTCTGGCTATTTGAAGATGTGTTCACCTGCTGCAAGGCCATCTCTATCTTTAAACATAAATCACTGATTTCTGGAATCTTTTCTTGGCCAGCAGTGGAGGTGATGGCTTTCTCTGCCATGTTCAGAAGCTCTATAAGCTGGTTGTTGAGCTCCTCCTTCTCCTCTAGGGCTTTTTGCAGCTCCATGCATCTGCTGTAAAGGGCAGAATCTGAACCGACAGAGCCAGAACCTGTACACGGACTAGTGTGCGACCCAAATCCTCCTTGACTGTCTAGACTGCAGGCGGTCAGGTAAGCGATGGTGGATTCTGCAGCCTGTAAGGCCTCCACGTACTGGCGATTGAGCCGGTTTTTTTCCTGGAGCTGAGCGTGGAGCTCATCATAATCAGCTAGCTGCTCACTTAGCTTCTCGAGGAGGGTCTCTTTCTCTTGACACTCCTGGTGGAGAAGCTCCAGCTGAGTGAAAAGAGCAGAGTCGGCCTCGGTGTGATCCAATGTTGTTCCGGCTTCAGAGCCCTTATCCGACCCTACTGGACTGCCGGTACGATGTGCATATCGGAGTGTGGAAGAAGGGGAAGTGCTGTGCTGGGGTGACATGAGGGAGTCGGAGTCTGCATGCAGTTGCTGGTCAGACACATATACACCATCTAAATGAAGGTGCTGAAGTGCATCAGCTTTGAGATGGTCAGAGCTCACAAACTGCCTGCTGCCGCTAGCCTCTACGGTCAGCCTCACAGGGACCGGGAGGCGAGATTTGACACCAGCCTGCAATTGAAACAAATGGAACGGATATAAAAAACAGTCATAATTAGATTTCATGCAGAAAGCAATGTAGTGTTTCTTTACACTCAATACAAAACTTACCCCATGCCTTGCGACATGCTGCTTTGCACTCTTGCTGTGTAACTGGCCTTTAGTATATGGACTCTCCATCCCCTCTGTGGTACTGACAATTAGCTCAGTGGTGACAGGGGTATCCCCATTTGACACCACGTTAGAGTTCTTCTCTCCCTTTTCCTTCGACGGATTGAGGACCTTAGAGTGACCTTTTGACTCGGCCTGCGTGTCCACACTCCTCAATTCAGCCTGTCCATCACTGCTGTTCCCTGAGGCGTCTGTGCTCTCTTTCTCTTTACACTCGGTAGATTTTTGTTCTTTCAAGAGACCCCGCAGCTTTACATTTTCTGATCTTAGTCTGAGCAGCTCCTCTCTGCAATAAGGGACATTTGATTAGTTTACTGTTCAAGCAACTTACTCTTACAGTGAAAATAATTAGTAGAATCTGGACACTGCTGCAGAAAAGACCCACCTAAGGTGCGAGACTGATGAAGTCCCACAATGACTCAGCAGGGTTTTAAGTGCCATTATATCGGTGTTCCTAGAATCTTTCTCTACAGTGTCCAAGGTGTTGTTGCCAGACCGAGCATGCTCTCTACTCTGGCCAAGGCCACTGTCCATACTCATATCACCCAACAGCTTTCCAGTAACCATCTAAAAAGAAATAGTTTAGAAATATTGGTTAAAGTTACATGAAAAAGGGAAGAGCAATTCCCCAGAGCAATTACATTGAATTTCAAAAGCTTATTCAATTTAATAAATTATCATCTATTTTATACCTGTCCTAGTTTGATGTCTGTCTGACTCTCTTTATCCTGACCAGAGTGATGCGTCCGGTTACTGTGAGCCACAGGCTGCATCTCCTGCGTCTTCTCAAGCTGCTAGAGTAATGGAATGGGAGGCGAGTGTGACACATATGGCTCGGTAAAAGAAAACTTAATGAGGAAACATAATCCATAAAAACACTGCACAGCAACAGCAGAATGGTATGACGTGTCTAATGTGGCATGGCGAAGAGAGAGCATTTCATGGGACACAGAGATAAAAAAAGAAAACAGGGACTGATTAGGAAAGGTGAAGGAGAAAAAGAGGATAGTCTAGTACAGGCAGGAAACAGTAGAGACATTAGTAACAGGCTAGACAGAGCAAAGGTTAAGATGTAGGTTCAAAAGGTTAGAAAGGAGCTAACACAGGTGGATATTAGACAATAACTCAGTATTTGCTAAATGTGGATATACTGTGCAAACATTTGCTGATGAATAACAGAAAGGTGCCCTTTATTGTTAAGTTTTAGGAAACTTTGACACCTCAGCTTCAAGGGCTTCCTCCATTTGCAGCTGTCTTTTGTGGCCTCTAACCTGTTTTAAGGGGCTACTGCTGGCCACGTCTTGGTCTTGGTTGTCCAATAACGACAGCCGGTTCTGCAGCTCGTTGTTTAAAGTCTGCAGGCTGTTGACACAATCCTGCAGCTCCAGCACCTAAGGCCCAGACAGACTCATTTTTATCCATTTAATGATAATGATTTTCCTTATTTACATATTTTGGTGACACGTCTTGCCAACCAGCTAAAATCTACTGTTGTATTCATTACAGAGACAATGCTATATTTCTAACATTTTATTTAGCTTAAAAAGTTAGTTTCACCTTCTGCCTAAGCTCCTGTGCAGAGAGTAGAGACAAGCTGTCATCCTGCCCATCTCCCACACAGATACTCATGTAGGAAGTCTGATCTCCAATGAAACTCAAAGTTCCATCTGAAAAACATTAGGTCACATGTTAAAAAAAAAAAAAAAAAAAAAAAAAAAAGAATAATGAAAATCTACCAAAATTCTGAAATAAGAGAATAAAAGTGTATTTTCTACTACTTACCACCATCATTGGTACCACCAACCCCTCCTCCACGGTTCTGTATGGCTCCTAAACGAGCCTGCAGAGAGGCATTCCAGCGCTGTGCATCTTCAAGCTGATGTCTCATGCTCTCCAGTTCTTTAGGATCTATCAGGTCCATACCTGAACAGACACAAAGAGGGTTACACAGCCATACCTCTGGTGTGACATAAAAGTACATTTCTGCGTAGGCAAGTCTTTAACAGACAGAAGGTTTTAAACTTGACATTGATTCACAATGATTCACACGCTGCATCATTAGTAGTTAAGACTTGTGTGAAAGAGGTCATTAAGATACTGTATACCGCAATTGTTTTTCACAACTATAAAAACAGACGTTATGTATGCATATGCAAGAAACACAGATTTTTACATAGGAAGTGTAGCTCTGGAGAAAAATAAGAGACAAACTTGAAATTTAAAATTCAAAGTTCATGGTATGCATCTGTGCAAAATCTAACTTGATAATTTGAATAGTGACCTAATTTAATGCAATTTCAAACAAACAAAATTCACATGAAGTAAAAGCTGGTAATATATATATATATGTACTGTGCATCTATGCCTTATTAATGTAAACTAAACTAGTTCATATTCTTTCTTGAGAAAAACTGATTAACAAAAAGCGGCAGTTTGAAGTTTGGGATCTGCAGCTACAGAAAAAATATATAGATATATAAATATTATCACTATGTTTGTATGTCTACATGTAGCATGCACACATTGTATACATACTGTATATTAATATAACCAAAAGACGAAATGTGAAAATGTACTCCGTGGTAATTACTGTAGCTACATCTATCTTGCATTCAGTGTGAATGTGAGCCATGGGCCTGTTACTTACATCTGACCTATTTATACACATGGCTCCGCCGCGCGGGCCTGTACACTTGACACTCTTACATGTGAGAACACATATACATGTGGACATATACTGAAGTAAATTTGGCTAAGATGACTACCTGGGCGCACAGTGACACTTTAAATCAGCCTCAAGGCCGCACGCTGATTACATAGACTATGTGATCTCATATAATAAACGTAGGATTTTCTTTAATTAGGATCTGTTCCAGGGGAGCTACTCTACAGTAGGATAACCTTTGCTTCTATAGCAGTATAATAATCTTTAATACCTTTCTTAAAGTTGTTAGATAATGACATGCTTATGCAATTATGTGACAGATGGTTGGATGGGCTGGATTAATAAACAGAGGGGTGTTAGAGAGGTGATGCAATCAACAGACAACCAACGTTGTGATGGGACAGTGAAAACAAGCAGACAGCATGTTAAAAGAGAAAGACAGGAAGAACGGCTAACAGCAGCCTTTATTAATTTTCTTTTATAAATGACAGACAAACTGAAAAACAGTGTGGAGCCATTACATGTCAAGAGTGGCAGAGAAAACAGGTAGCACCTCTATTACGGACAAAACATGCAGATGAGGAGGTGAGGATGTAAAGAACAGTGAACATAAAGAGCACAAAGATGAGGAGTGAAAGGACCAGGTGTGCATGCTGAATAAAGCAACAGATAAAGAAAATGGGATGTGAGCTTGTCAGCAGGAGATATTATTAGAGTAAACACAGTGGACAGAGAACACAGGTGTGTTTTTATGTGTTTGCCCTAGAACCTATGGATAAATGTCTCCCTGAACTATACTTTCCTAAGTCTTCTAACAACTTCAATTATGATTTATTTTTCCTTTAATGTTTTTTGTCTGCGTTTCTTTTTTTTTCTTTTTTTTTCATTCATTCAGTTCCCCTCGTCATTTACCACCCAGTGTGTTTGCACTGCACCTTCTCTGAGTTTGGCTCTGTGCATCTCTCTCTCCAAGTCGTCCCTTAGCTCCTCATTAGTTTTGATGCTCTCCTCTAGCTGCTGCCTGAGGAGCTGCACTGCTGTCAGCTCCAGCTGCAAAGCATGGAGACGCTGGGCGCTGCAAAACACAGAGTAAGGTTTATTCATCAAATAAATTAAGCAACTGAGAACAATCTTTTCATTTTCACTTATTGCAATGATTCTTTTGTTAGAGTGACCATTGTCCCTACCTGTCTTGCTCCTTTACAGTCCTGACCAGGCTGGAGTAGAGCTGTTGTTCTGCTCTCAGTGCTTTGTTCAGAGCATTATGCTCCTGTTGCAACGCTAAAAGCTTGGGCAAAGCCTTAAGGGAGACAAAAAATGAAAGGGCAATGGTCTTAATGTCAGAGCATTATTTGGAAAATGTTATTTTCTGGTATTTCATTCAGCAGAAAAATTAACAGGTTTAGTTTACTTCTTGTTGGCTATCTCCACCAATCATGGTTCTCTCTCTCTGAGGGAGCCCTGGGAGTGGTCTCTCCATGCCGGAGCCAATGATCTGATCCTGAGTACGATCAGCCTGACTGTCTCCTCTCTGACCGAGGCGCTGGTGGAGAACCTGCACACAGACATAAAGAAAAAAAAAAAGATAACTACTAGAGAAGAGACTGCTGTGTTCAAATGCATTCAGAAGAAAAGCTCCTAAACCAAAGCTGCGGTGTGTTTCATTGAGTGACACAAGTTTGACTGTGAATG
Source organism: Perca fluviatilis (assembly GCF_010015445.1). NCBI lineage: Eukaryota > Metazoa > Chordata > Actinopteri > Perciformes > Percidae > Perca > Perca fluviatilis. The sequence continues at coordinate 24,080,856 of NC_053128.1, read as the reverse complement.
GGTGAATACTTACATTGATAATCTCATCCTTGGTCTTCAGGGTTGCAGTGAGGGACTCAATATTAGCAGCATGACCTTCATTGCGACCCTCCAGCTCAGATAGCAATGACTGTAGCTCTGCCAAGGTAATCTGGATATATAACATAAAGACACCTGTTAGCAAGTGTCACGATTATGGACGAAGTAAAATGCTTATAACGGACGGACCTTCAGCTCATTCTCCCTCTTCAGTGCTTTATTCAGTGCCTCGGTTTTCTGCGCTAGCTCCTTCTTCAGGACGACGACTGTCTTCTTTGAGAGCAGAATGTTCTCCACATTATCCTCACTGTTCCTCCTGGACAGGTTAGCTTTAGTGCAGACAAAATAGAATCAAATGTAGGACCAACATGTATCTTATCTTACCAATATCCAGTGAGAGGGTTAAAAGCTCTAAAGGCCTCACCTTCCTTCTCATCCAACTTCTCCTGCATGATTTGGATAGTTTGTCTGAGCTCCAACACTTGATCAGCCTCCTCCTTCTGCCTCATCTTTGCCAGAAACTGGTCCCTCTCCTGACCACTCTGCAGAAGCTTCTGCACATTTACAAATATATCAAGTTAGCACACCCAAGGATGTACAACTGATACCTTAAACTTTGTCAAACTAGGCCACCAAGTCACTTGAAATCAGAAGGGAGGAGAGGAGTATTATTTGTGCTATTCCCCATGGGACTTTTCATTTCCTCTCCTTGATATGCTTCTAAGTCAAGCACATTTTACAGCTGAGTGACTGTGTTGTATCCCAGAGGAACTTACGTTGATGAGACCGTCTTTTTCAGCAAGTAGGGCTCTAAGCTCTGCAGTCTCTAAATAACCCTCCTGGGCCGTTGTGGAGCTTTGCTTCTCAGCAGAGGCAAGCTGCTGCTGCCTGTCAGACAGTTGCTTCCTCAGTTCCTGAATCTCTTGAGTGCGCTCAGACAGCATGCGGTTGTAGTGCTCCGCAGACTCCTGAAGAGACGAAAGAGAGTTAGTGATTTTTGCCCTGTATATATACGAATGGCTATTTCGTAGATCGATCAATGTAAATCCAATGCACATTTTATGAATGTATAATGTGCAAATTCACTTTTCTAAAAGTGTAAATAGTTTGAGATTCATTTTCGGATTATATGTGGTTAAACTTAATTAATTCTCGCTTTATATAAAATGACTACTTCTTTTGCTACTACTTTATTGCTATTATGTTTTCTTTGTTATATTCTATCACTATGTATTGCTACAAAGACTAAGCTTCCCTGAAATAATCCCTGAAAATGTTTTCATAATTAATTGTTGACCTTGATTAGCTTGTCCTTGCTGCAGATTGTAGCCAACAGTCCTTCCACAGCACTCTCATTGTCAGCAACCAGCCTTTCCCTGGCCTTCACCGCCTCAGCCAACATAGCCTCTGTAACCTTTAACCTCTGGCCCATCTGTTCAGCAAGATCACGTGTATGAGTCTGCGACTGGCTCAGTATCGATTTGGCCATTTCCTTCAAACAAAGTATGCCAGAATTAGAAGAAAAAAAACCTGTTTGTATATGTAAACATCATGTGTCAGAATGGAAAACACAATGCACATGGCTGAAAATACAGCAGAGCCTGTGGTGACATTTTTTAAACTAACATCCATATCCTTTGTCTTGCCCTCCAGGGAGAGCTGTAGCTGGCCGATGATGGAGTCCTTCTCCCTCAGTGATCTGTTCAAGTTATCTTCTACATCTTGTTTGGCTCTCTGCAGGTTCTTTAGAGTGTTTGCAAGATGCTGCAGCTCCACATCCTTCTCCTTGATCAGACTGTCAGAACTCTGGAAGGAGAAGAATAAGCAGACAGATGCATCAGATTGAAGTCCAACCTCCCAAAAACTATAGCTGTATTGATTACTGGAAAAGGCAAATATCTGGCCTCAGCTTCTGATGTTTTTTCCCCAATCAAACATGGTCATGGCTTCTTACATTGATGGTTTCCTCGTTGTAAGAGAGCAAGTTATTGAGCCTGTCCAGGTCTCTCTCCCTCTCCCTTAGAGACAGCTGCAGCTGGTGTATCTCATTGTCTTTCTCCTCAATGGCAGCAAACTTCTCATCCAGCGCTTGCTGTTAGAGAGCAAACAGAGCAATGTCAGAATCAAATTATAGTTGCTGTGGTGAGCAGATTACACAGAAGGAATGCGCACCTCCAGAGCCTTCTCCTTTTCTTTCAGCCTTTGCCGCAGCTTGGAAAGCACATTATCGTTTCCTCCTGGACTCTTGCTTTGCTCCAAGTCTCTGACCATGTTTATGTACTCCTGATGAACACAGAGAAAAACAATGTAAAATGGAAACTATCTGAATATATTCAATGGCAGATTTTTCCAACGGTGAAAAACATTAACACACACAAAGAGATTTGATCTTTTGGTGTGATCTGTCTGTATATGCTCAATGTTGTTGTGTCACCTGTAGCTGCTGCTCTTTATCAGCCAGATTGGATGTGAGCCGCTGGATGGTGACCTCATGGGCCTGCACTTTTCTTGTGGTTTGATCAAGCAGTTCCTGGTACTGCTGCTCCAAAGCACTCTCCCTGTCCCCGATCTCACCACCCAGCTTTTTGAGCTGATTGTTCAGATCCTGGAGAGGGAAGTGATAATAATGTCACACAAAATCTGATATTTGAAGGGTGACAGATAACAGATAACAAAAAGGGGATATAAAATGCCTGACGGCTTTGTTTGGGTGACAACAATACAGTTTTATTTGAATAGATTTACTAGACAACCACTGTCTTACATTTAGGGCCTTGTCTCCCTTCTTCTTCTGCTGTTGCAGGTCCTCCAGTTCCACCTCTAGCTGGTCCTTCGCCTGCTGCATGTCAGCCAGCTCTTGCTCCTTCCTGTCCAGGCCGCGCTGTAGCTTTTGGGCTTCAAGCACCTTGGCATGGTGTTCCCCCTGAAGTTGGGCAAGCTCTGTTTGCGTTGCCATTAATAGATTTTGGTGCTCCTCTACTCCCTGAGGGATATATGCAAGAAATGCTTATCTTTACAGAGGCTGCAATCGATGAGATGGAGATTTAATTCTATTAAAATTCTATGAGATTCTGATCTCTCTAAGTAATATTGTGTGTGAATATACAGGCCAGACAGAACAAGGAGCCATTAACAATATTGTATTGAGTCAAGTCAAAAGTGCAGGACTTGCCTGGTATTTCTGCAGTTGGGCTTTATGTGCTGCCTCTCTAGCCTTGGCCAAAGCGTCATCCCTGTCCTCAATCTCATGACACAGCTCTGCAATCTTTGTAACCAAGACAAAGACAGACAGGTTGGTGCTGGTGCATTGTATAATACAGAATAGTGAGAGCACAGACAGGTGAAGCCTTAACAACTGTTATAACCCCTATAATAAAAAAAATGGGTTAGTGATAGTATGAACCTTACCTCTTTTTCTTTTTCTTTTAAGACCTGGGTAAGCCCCTGGATAGTTTTATCTCGCTTTAGAGCATTTTTCTTCTCAGAGTTGAGTTCATTCTCCTTCTCCTCCAGGTTCCCTAACAAGGTCTGTTTGCACAAAGAAATGATCTTACACAAAGAAACCTCTGAAATGAATACAAAATATTTAATAGTGCAAAATGTCATCTCCATGTACCTTGTTTTGTTTCTGGGTATCCTCCAGTGTTTTAGTCAGGTTGACATTGGTGCTTTTTGCCTGGGTGAGCTCTTCAGTCAGCCGCTTATTGCAGGACTCCACTTGCCTATCCCCACTCTGCAAATCCAGAGAACACATGAAAATGGGAAAGGGGAATAATGTATTAATACCAGCAATGTTAAGCAGCGAAGATGTTGTCTTTCAAAGCTCATTATTGGTGCTATGGTGTTTGGCCCAGCTGGGATTACTGAAAGGAACTACCTCCACCACTCTGACAGGAGTGTATTCATCATCAAATTCCTCTGTAAGGTCATGCAGAGACTTCCATTCTGCCTCCCTGTGTCTGCGCTTGGCTCGGGGGTTGAGAGAGCCAGTATTTAACCTCTTCAGGACAGGGATGTGGCTCCCAGCAGGGGCAGAGATTTGTTGCTTGGGGATGCAGCGCAGGAGTTGGATCAGGTCAGAGATCACAGAAGGCTGACTTGAGGAACTACGGAGCAGCGCTTTGGCCTGAACCTTTCCTCCTGGGTCATCAGTGACACCATGTCTGGCAACAAACACCTTGGGCTCTCTGAGTTTTGGTTTGGGTAGAGGGTCCGGAGTGGTGTCAAAGGAAAAATCTCTATTGAGGGACTGCAGGGATGTGGAGCGATCTTTGAATCCAGGTCTAGGCAGTGTGCCCTTACGTTGGACCAGGTCAAGGTACATGCTCTGCGAACTGTGCCGTGTGCCTCGGAGACTAATGCTCTTCATAGAGCCATTGAGCCCTGCCGCTGAACCTAGCCTGCTGCTCCTGAGGCTTGAGCGCCCTGGAAATGCCCCTTTACTAGCAATGCGATCCAGACTCACACACCTTCTCATGCGATTCTCCCCATGACCACTTCCACTCTCCCTGAACAGCTGTCCTTCAGAGGCCAGCTGACACACAGCCTCATCATCAGGACTGCCCACCCCAGTGGACCTGACTGGAGCCTTGCAGCTGGTGCTCTCCACGCAAGTCTTGTACCGGCTTGGGTTGTTTTTGTTGTAGATGTGGATGATGCACTGGATCAGGAGGTCTTTCTCCGCCTGCAGCTTCTGGATCTGACTGTTGTGTTCATCCTGCAGCTGGCCGATGTTAACATCACATTGTACCACCTTCTCCAACTGGAATACACATTTCCCACAGAGGAACTCTCCACGACCATCACGAGTCACCTCCCAGCCCAGCACATGGGACAAGATGACTTGTAGCTTCCTCTGTGCTGATGAGCTGAAGATCCAGCGACACTGGCTTCCCACCAGACGAACACCACATATACGACACGGGTCCCTCATGGCACTTCAGATCTTTAGATTCCAGATTCACCCACTTAGAATTAGTCCAAAAAGCCTCTCACTGACACACAAACTGTCTAGTGACCTAACGGTCATCAGCCTGCCAACCATGGAATAGCCATCTATCATTTTCTCTTGCTGCATCCGCAAGAGAAGCACAGAGGAGAATGACGGAGTGCAGAGCAGTATAAGCCCTAAGCCTTTGATAATCCCTGCTCCCGCCTCTATTCCACTCTCCCCCACAAATTCAATCAGATCAAATCCTCTAGGACTGCTGCAGTGATCTGTGTTATGGCCGGTGCCAGACCATCTCTAGAAAAAACTCCTCCCAAATACCAGACCAGGTTGGAAGATCAGCCCCATACAGGTGCCTCTCCAGGGGACTGGTGAAGATGTAAGCAGCCAATCACTCCTATGGTCTATCCTGCCTGGCAGTACATCTAAAATCTGCGTTAAGATTAGAGGGGGTGTTTTCAGGAAATTCCATTCCATTACACCTCTATCCTGGAGAGGCCACTCAAAGTCCTGTCATGCCACTTAAGCATCCCAGACACATTGTCCCCAATCTTTCAAAATCCTTTGCAATACATGCAACACATTAATTTGCTTACCCAGATCTAACCAACAGTGACACAGGTCACACCAGACATAAATAACTCTCAGGAACTGTCTCCAGACAGCATGGTAATCCAGTCTTAACACTGTGACCTGAGTCCAGACCAGCCAATGGGTTTGTTGACCAAGCAATAAAAAGTCCAAACAGAAATCAAGGTGAGTGTCTGTCCTTGAAGAAGAATAACAATGGTTACAATTGCATCGTCTCTATAGGGTAGACATTATTAAATCTTTCTAAAGTGACTAATTATAAAAGATTTTTTTTAAAACTAACTACCATCCATCAAACAATAAAATACCTCATAATAGCCCAATTAACAGGGTTCACATTTGATGTCATTGATGATTCTCAGCAGGAAACCGATGGAATGCCTTCTCCAGGTAGGGAATGAGTCCTTACCCCAAGTGAAGGAGTTCAAGTACCTTGGGGTTTTGTTCGCGAGTGGGACAATGGGCGGGGAGATTGGTGCGAATCGGCAGCAGTGCGCGGGTATTACATTCCATCTATCGCACCGTTGTGACAAGAGCGCTGAGCCAGAAGGCAAAGCTCTCGATCTACCGGTCAGTTTTCGTTCCTACCCTCACCTATGGTCATGAAGGCTGGGTCATGACCGAAAGAACGAGATCCAGGGTGCAAGCGGCCGAAATGGGTTTCCTCAGGAGGGTGGCTGGCGTCTCCCTTAGAGATAGGGTGAGAAGCTCAGTCATCCGTGAGGAGCCCCGAGTAGAGCGCTGCTCCTTTGCGTCCGAAAGGAGCCAGTTGAGGTGGTTCGGGCATCTGGTGAGGATGCCCCTGGGCGCCCCTAGGGAGGTGTTCCAGGCACGTCCAGCTGGGAGGAGGCCTCGGGGGAAGACCCAGGATTAGGTGGAGGGGTTATATCTCCAACCTGGCCTGGGAACGCGCCTCAGGATCCCCAGTCGGAGCTGGTTAATGTTGCTTTCGGGGAAAGGGAAGTTTGGGGTCCCCTGCTAGGAGCTGCTCCCCGCGACCCGACACCGGATAAGCGGGCGAAGATGGATGGATGGATGGACATTTGATGTCAAGGATATTGTGTCACAATATTCATCTCCCAAAGCCACAGAATGTGAAACCATATAGCCGACATAGAGAATATAGATAGAAGAATTATTATTATTATAATAAAAGAAAAATCCTCCAATACAGGTTTACTGTCATTTAAATGATTATAGGAAATTGAGAGGTTATTCCATAGGTTACAAACATCAATCTAATGCCAGGCAAAACAAGTGATGATCAAAGAGCACCAGTAGTGACTACTCCAAACTCTCTCTGTCACCAAGTAGTTAGGGATATAAGCTTACTACTGTGAAACCCCAAGATTACCACAACAAACAAGAGTACTCCTCTTCTTTACTGAGCAGGGTACAAAAATAAAACTGCACCAGGAGGCACATAGAGGAAAAACGCAAGTAATAAAACATGCCAAAGTACATATCCTGTGGTTCAACAGAAGAACATAAAAACCCTCTGAAGTTGACGGCCTGAACATAGACTGCATCCAGCTGTTGGCCTGTGAGTGTGTAAATTTGAATGGCATGTCACATTAATGCACAGTTACATGAGTTAGCTTTTTGTTTGAGGTAATACTATTGCTGGAAACAGAATATGAAAGAATGGCAGAACAATGATAAACATAAAAGTCTCCTGGTGGGCAAGACAAAAACAACAAAAGATTTCAAAAACATGGAAAATCCCAAAAAGCATTTAATGGGGAAAATCGAGGAAATCCCCACAACACCAACCTGATGGCCCGGTTCCGTTTTGTCCTTCTCTCTATGTAGCTCGTCCCTCAGTGCCTGGGAAACAGACAGTCAAAGGTCACTCAAATGCCTTTTAATATTGCAAAGATTATTTATTGAGTGGTTGGTAATTGTGGCAATACATTCCATTTCTCTGAATATACTGTATATACTCTCAAAACATGGCAACAAATTACTTTGTCACCCTCTATTATTAAAACAATTTGATATATTTTGGTATCATTACAGAGGGAACGCTCCTAAATAACATATCTTTAACTATGAAAGTCATACCTCAAGTTCCTGATCTTTCTTGGCGATGAGATCAGATAGTTGTTTAACACAGTCAGCTGATGGTGCATCTGTCTCTTGGTCTGCACTTTTCTTCTGATGGATCACAGCTTCCTGGTTCTTCAAAGTGATCTTGAGCTGCTCAATAATACTGGTGTGATCAAAACAAAAAAATCAGAAACACCTAGGTCTTAATACAACAAAAATTATTAAATAATAAAATATGAATGTGTCTGTATGCATCTCTTGTGTCCCTACTTGTCTTTCTCCTGCAGGGCCTGCTGCAGGTCTTGGGCTGGGCTGGGGACAGGGGTGAAGGTGCTCAGTGGACCCATGGCTTGGAGCTGCTTCTCCATGTTAATATTCCTAAGCTTCTCCTGCTCAGCGATGGCTGCCATCTTGTCAACCTCTTCCTCTGCCGTTTGCAGACACTGTAAGGAGGCAAAAAGACCGAGTGAGACAACTGCCCCCAACTACCTTGGGGATGAAACCAAAAATTACTGCTCTCAGAGAGTATAGTAAAGTAAATAGTTTTGACTCACCTGTTCTAGGTCAGCTATTCTCTTGTTGAATGCATCTCGAAGTGTATCCATCTCTCTCTGAGCTTGCTCTCTCACACGTTGGGGTTCTCCTGATTCTCGACCAGCCAGACTCTCCAACGCTTTCCTGAAAAACATTCACAAGGCAAGGCAAGGCCGCTTTATTTTTATAGCACATTTCAGCAACAAGGTAATCCAAAGTGCTTTACATAAATCATTAAACTAGAGCAATTAAAATGGGAGATTAGTTAGCGCTCATTAGGGTTGGGTATCGTTTGGTACCGGTCTGATACCGGTGCTAAAGCGATACTTTTAAAAAAGTAAAAAAAAAAGAAGAAAAAAAAAGATGGGTACTAAATAGTCGGCGACATTAAAGATCGGCTTGTTTATTGCTAAGGCTATATGGTCAAAATGAAAGATGTAATAATAATGTAATAACTGTAACTTATAACAATAACTTATTTCACCAGTAAATTGCTGTTGAACGACAAAAACAACCACCAGATGGGAAAAGGGTATTTTACAATAACTTTGAATGTCCCACGAGGCTACCTGTTTTAAGTGAGTGTTTAATTATTTTTTTTTTTTTTTAAACAGCAGCTGCTGCGCTGCAGAGCAGACTGTTAAGTCCCGCTGTTGGAATCCTCTACAGTGAAATACAGTCACACTTTACACTGTTTAACGTTAACTGTCAGCATTTTAACGGTGTTAATCCAGCTGCTAGCTAAAAATAGGCTAACGTTACCTGCTGTTGAGTGTAAAGTCAGGCACCGAAATGAGGCACCAAAAGTTTCTTTCTTATTCGGTCTCATTACTACCGTTTACAACGGCACTGGTGCCCTATTGGCACCGCGTTTCGGTACTCAACCCTAGCGCTCATATGCATTTTTGCCACTGGGCTTCCATGACATCTTCCTGCCAACTAAGATCTTACTTTTGTCTGAATTCTTAAAATGACACTGAATAGAGAATGAAACTTATAGGGAATGAAACTTACGATGCAGACACGAGTAGCTCCTGTTTCTCTGCCAGGTCTCTCTTCATAGACTCCAACTCCACTTTTAGCTCAATGTTCTATAAACAGACAGCATTCAGTTCATTATAGCATACATTGCACATCTGGAGTGATCATAAAAAACTGGCACAATAATCATATTCAAGAGATTCTTAGAAATCATTCTCCCTGACAGTTGCATTGTTAATATTACCAAATTAATAATTCTCAAGGTGTATCTTGGAGTGTGTGCATAAAGATAACATTCTTACAGGACACTTCACCTCTCTAAATGAAAAAAGAAGAAGATAAGAAACACAAGCAGCCCTAATGAGACCAGGAGATTCCAATGTGCTTACATCTCACTCGAGAAAGAAAAAAAAAAGAAAAAAAAAAAGAAAAAAGGCTAGACAGCTGTTCCAAGATCATAAATGTGGGATTTTGGTGGAACCTAATCCAGCTCTTGGTGTGGCTGAAGTTGTGATCTCAACTAGTCCTCGTTGAAAACACTGAGTCACATGCAACTTTAACACACTGAGGGACCATATAAATGCATGACAAAGAGTCCAATACACGTTTTGCATACTAAAGTAAATACAACACCGTTTTGAAAATGTCCTCAGTGGAGTCGTCACATTTCTGCTGCATGCGCTCCTCCATGAAGTAGATGCGCAGCTTCAGGTTAAAGTTCTCTTTCTTCAGAGCTGTGATTTGCTACAAGAAAATAATTGAACAAATGATAAACAAATGTTTATTGAACAAGTTTTATTAAATTATGTTGGTCTTTGTCCAGCCCAAAAAATAAATCTGCATTTACTTTATTTTAAATGATAAGAAAATAGGACAAATGAAGTTGGGTCCAAGAAAAACAGAAAATATTCACATGGCAGAAAAAGGATCATATATGGTTATTGTTAAAATGAAGGGAGGCCTTCATACTTGTATGTGTGTTTGAGTGTGAATGTGTGTGAAGTCGACTGTGCATCATTGTGCTGCAGGCTCAGAACAGCATACATCTGGTAATGGGGGTTGGGTAGACTGTCAAAGGGAGGCGGTAGAAGTCTGGACCCCTCTGTAAACCTCTAATTATGAAGCCAGCCAGGCAGCACAAGCCAAAAGATCTGGGCATGCATTCCACTCAAATGCTGAAATATAGGCTTCGCCTCAATCCTGCTCCCACATACACACACACATTCACTATCACTAAATCTCCATAAATGGTCAGTGTAGCTTGGTTTTAGTCAGACAAGGATCAGGTTTCATAAATCACAATTACCCTGTTTGTTGTGGTGGGGTTAAGTTGTCTGCATAACCTTGTATTGACAAGCTCAAGGTTTGAATGTATTAACAATTAACAGCATAAACCAATTAATAAGTTCAGTAAAAGTTAATGTTATATAAAATTAGCTTTAGGCAATCAAAGAGACATTGTATCACTACATACCAACTCCAATATAAGAAACTCTCACTCACATTCTCATAGTCCTTCATGGTGAGAGCTTTGGTTGGGGACATCTTGTCAGGGAAGGATAGAGCTGTAAAACAACAAATCATTCACTTTAACTCATTTGAGTCACAACTGCACTATGGGCTCTATAGTATAGAGAATCTGCCCTTCTTACAAGAATAACTCTTAATCCCAGCTTTCGTGTTTATTTTAGAGGGATATGGAGAAAGAGAAAGCAGAAATGTTTTCCACTGCAAAGGCATCAGAGGTGAGACAGCTACTGGAGAGCTGCCATGTTTAGGCCAGTTAAAAGCAGCCCACAGCTGATCATGTAACACTAGTCAACAAAACATTTCACAACATTAACTCTTGATTCAGTTTGATGACCCTCACACGTAGTATAGGATATCAGTTCCTATTATATTACTATATCATTATATTTATATTATATATTATTTCTAAATCAGTGCAACAGAGATGTTGCTTTTGTCCTTGTTGCCTTTGGTGTATGTCAGTGTCTTCAATGTTAACATGAATCTAGATCTCTACACACATCTCTACACATTCACTACTCTCTTAATTCCTGGATCAAGCTTCTGACAATACCACTGAGGAGAAACTAGGAGCAGGCAAATGTCAGAGACAGTAGCAGGAGACAAAAGAATGTCTGCTGCCATGAAATTAAACCTTACAGATTGATCTATGTTTTATGATTAAAGTATAATTCTGGTTGATTTTCAGCATGAGCCTTATTTTCCAAGACTCTGCAAACCTGATGTTTTCTTGTTATTTTTTCAGCACAGGCTTTATTAGTGCACTTTAAAGTAAGTATGTGGGGGGATAAGTACCTTGCTCTGAGAGATATAAACATGTTTTCCAACAAAACCCATTACTTATTACACTTCAATAAATTAAGTAAAAACACAGAAGACAAAAAATTGGCAACTATTTTTGATAATCAATTAATCATTTCAGCCGTTTTTCAGTAAAAGTCTCTAAACATTCCCTGGTTCCAGCTTCTGATTTGCGGCTTTTCTCTTTTTTTTCTTCTATATAAATGTGAACCTAGTATGTTTGGGTTGTTTAGGAAAAACAAGTAATTGGAGACATCTCCTTGGGCTCAGGAAAACCGATGAACATTTTTTCAATTCTTTAGACGTTTCATCGATCACTTATGATCTGCAGATAAATCTAATCTAAAAATAATCATTATTTGCAGCCCTAGTTTACACACGCATACAAGAACTAATGCTGCCACAGTCTTGTTTTGCCTGGATGTATTCGTCCACACGACCAACTTGACAGAAAGCCACAGATGCTGACCTATATCTAGAAATCATTTGTTTACTGGCTTGTATGTATTGTTCTAACCCTGGGTATATTGTTGGCACACTACAAGAGCTTGACAATGAATTAGAAACAAACAAGATCATCTAATTAACATCATACAGCTAATGCCTCCCCTAATCACAGCTTTGGGGATACAACTGTGGGAGGTCACAGCAACGATTCAACAGCAGTATTAATTAATACACAAGGGAGACACAACCTGTGCAAGGAAAAAAAACAAAGAGAGAACAAAAGAAAGTCTCACTGTACCTGTCATGCTGTCTGTGGAATATTCTCCAACATCTATGGAGTCCGGCAGTCTGCAGCTGTGGACGGAATAATTTTTTTAGTGATGCGATTCCTAGTCTCTACAAATATTTGGAAAAGGGATCACACTGTAACATTACGCCACATTCATTGAAGACAATTCACAATTTTTAAAATCATAGTAACCAAAGCAAGCTCTGTTCTCTATCCTTGCACATTGTACACACACACACTCTAAATATTATGGTTTTTGAACAACATATAAATGCGCTGTGTTTATGTATTACTCACGCTGGCCAGTTCCATTGAGCCTCAAGAACAATCCATAAATAGCTCAAGAATGACTCTGCTTCATTTACATCCACTCTGGCAGAGCGTCCTTTGAGTGAGAGTGTGTGTGTGTGTGTGTGTGTGTGTGTGTGTGTGTGTGTGTGTAAGACCATGTGCCAGTGGCAGCCTAGCTCTCATGTTTAGAAAGACAGGACAAGAGAAAAACAGTGAAGCCAGTGGACGGAGAAGGCTTTCTTTTGTAGACAAGTAGACTACTGTGGCTGTGATCAGCTAAGCATCACACAGTGATGGGACAGCGGTGTCACTCATAGACACAGTACAATGCACCAAGCATCAGCAACACACATCTGGATCAAAATGACACAAAGGGAACCAAGGTTGTACTGCTACAAGAAAAATCTCTCTCTTGCACATGTACTAATATTGTTGTGTTAGTGCAAATTTCTCCTAACAAATCTGGTTTTAAGAGGTCAGTTACTTGCATAAACAAAAACATGAACAATTTCTGTCCAAGACGTCCCTCAACTTTAACCCTTGTGTCTAATAATAAATAATGTCCAGCATTGCATAACTACTTCCCATACCTCCCCTGGCAGTGGAAGCACAGCCACTCTGCTGCTTCTCGGGTATATTCCTCAGCAAAGATCAATGGTTCCAGCATGATTTGTTTATATTTCATCATTCATGCCTAAACACTGATATGTATTATGTTCTTCTTTGTATATAGAATAGCAGACTGAACTTTAGCTAAGCATCATAAGAGTAACAAAATGTATTACTATAAAAAAAGATTTTTAAAAATAATATTGGAGGAAGCATGTGCAAATTACATTCTTACATACTTGTTTTTTTCTAGCCTTCTGTGACTCTGCGAACTGTGAATATCCCCTGCTATAATTACACTTAATTTAAAGCTTCCACAGTGTCAGGCTGCAACAATAAACCATAATCACACTGCTCTTCCCCATCTTTGTTTTGCTTTGCCACCCAGCAAACACGACAAAGTGAAACATAAAGCGCCATAACTCAGGACATTACGGTGGAGAAAAAAAAGACATAGTACCAATTGAAATGATGTAACCCCCTTGGACTTTTACAATATTGAATCCCAGTGAATGTAATAAGGCTTTTTGACACCGATCAACAACAGAAAAAGACTCTTAATGTCAAAGTGGTCCAACATTTTCTGTGTTGCAAGATTAAATAATAAAACATGAAGAATAAGTACAAAAGGAGTATATTAGTCCTTCACGAAAACTTAAAACTAAAATTTGTTGACAAATTGTTGCGTCACTTAGGTTTCACAAGCAACCCCTTCCTGTGTTAATGGGGAGGAAGCACTCTACAACGAGAGCCATGATAAGAGTAAAGCACCAAACATAAAGATGTGAAACAACGTCCATAGAAACGGTCACAAATGAAACTCTAATCTCATATCATAAAGAATAGACGATATTTAAACAGTCTGTGTCAGTGTTATTGACGCTGCATTTGTAGCAACCCCTCCAGCACCCAGTGGAAACAATGTAAAAGCCTGTAAACAGTGACTTCCTCTTTTTTTTTCTCACTTTGTTCAACTGCTAGTGACAAACATGGAAGCAGCTAAACTCACAACAATATCACTTGCAGTAGTTCATGAAAAACAACAATAACTGCAACAACTAACAATTTTTCTAAACTAAGAAGGGTAAAGTGAATCAGGTTTCAGAATTGCCGAATAAGTAATTCACACCACACATATCAGCTAACATCTTGGATTACTGAGGCACGCTTACCACCTGGATGACCGCTTTTACACAGGGCACGGCAGGGCTAGGTCATTTAAAAAGGAGACGAACCAAGGACACTACACACTTAAACACACAGATGCTAGAACTAGTTTTTCAGTGAAGCACAATGAGCTTTAGACTAGCTATATTCAGCAAACACTATCCATCAAGAACACCTAAGAAGAACAGAGCTAATACTACACAAATCGCCTAGCTAACTTACCACAATCACACTCTTCTCTCATGTCAAGGAGAGCACGCGGGGGAAAAAACAAAACAAGTATGACATGTTACTCCACATTTTGTACGAGTGCAAGGAGACGCCGTTGCTTCAGTCTGAACCCCGCTTACAAACTGGCTCTGATAATTTCCGCTTTCTTTCACTCTCTGAATGACAGGTCAACAATCCGACCTACCAATCGCAGCAATATCACAGCGGAATAAGATTTATAACGGTAAAATCTACGGGTAATCTAATCTACACACAACAGGCTTTCTGCACCAATGTTTCTATTGCACTTTTGGGGTATCATTTTGGTGTTTGTCCCCAAATAGCGTCTTTATTTGGTTGAGTTAAACTGGCAGCACAAAACTGTTTTTTTTAGGTAGAGATTTTGCTCTTATTGACAAAATTGTTGTATAGTTAATGTTAAAAGCCACATTCCGTGAATTGGTAAGAATGTTTTCCATTAACGTTGGTCAGAGTTAATATAACGTTAACGTTAATGTTAGTCAAATATGTTGCTGACACAAAAGCAACGGGAGCACATCTTACTGTTGTTTCTGTTTTAGATTTGTGAAAGATGTATTCTATTTGTGAAAATGCAACAATGGGAGACTCCACAAATCTTTTCACATGTAACGTTAAACCACATTGAACCTGCTCTTGTCAAATTAGGACTAACGTTACATTATCCCTGAGAAGCTAAATATTCTTTAAAACACAGTTTCAGATTATCAACCTAAACTGAAAGATCATTGTCTATCTAATTTAATTTAGCTACTAACTTAATTTATAAGATAATGTAAATTAGCGTAACTTTAGTTTTACTAGACTGTCAACAATATATTAGATATAGTAGTGAAATGTAACACATAGCTACGTTTGATGTGTGATCATCCAAATGTCGTACTTAACGTAATGGTAACGTTACCACCAGTAAATAAACAAGAGCAATTTCTTATGAGACCTAACGTTAACAACCTATAACGTTACGCAAAAAGCTATAACGTTATGTAGATAGCTAGCTAACGTAATTACTAGTAGTAATACACCAAAGTTAACGTTAACGTAATTCAGTAACGTTATAGTGTTAGCGTAATATCAAAGACATGATAACTGAGTGCTTCTGTGTCATTCCAGTTAATAGTCAGGGCCCGTGCAGCGGTAACTAACTGCTTTCGGATTAATGGGTTAGCTATAACGTATTCTTACACGCTAGCGTTAGCTGGCTAGCTATCGTTAGTGGGTTTACCTTCCGTTGATGTCAACGGGGAGCGTCAAGTCTGCCCCCACGACCGAATCCATGATATAGGTTCACTTATCTTATGTTCTCTCCAGAATTAAAAGACATTTTAAAGACTAGACGTAAGGTAAACTTAGAAAAGCGGGACGGAATTCAAAATAGTCCTGGCTACCGCCATCATGATATGGTAAACGTCACCATTGTGCACGTTGGAAACTGGCGATGCGTTCAGGCTGTGTAGGAAGATTTTAAATTCACGACTGAAACCCCACAGAATATGACTTAAAAACAAATAATATGACGATGTAACGTACAACGACACAGGTTATGTGCTAAATTGATTTTAAAACCCATCTCAATATTTGTTCACAACTGTGCTTACATGCAAATTTATTATTTAGGACTTAAAATAAAGAATTTACGAGCAGTAGAAAGGCAGCATAAAAGAGGGTGGGTACTAGGACAAAGCGATTGGCCAAAACAAACACTTTGGGGAGGGACGTAGAGGCTCAAAAATACAGACGCAGCCGCTGAAGAATTCAATTTGCTCCTTTGCAATGTAGTCATGTTACTATCTCTGACAACATGAATGTGTGATGAAGATCACAGAAAGCATATAAATAAGCATCATCATTAATTGCATTGCTTACGAGACAGGGAAATAGACTTTGTGTGTGTGTGTGTGTGTGTGTGTGTGTGTGTGTGTGTGTGTGTGTGTGTGTGTGTGTGTGTGTGTGTGTGAGACATATTCATCACCTTTAAACATAGTTTTTATGTGTGTGTGGTGAGTGTGATAGTGGGTGTGTTGCATGGTGGCGCGGACTAAATAACACTTACTAAATGGGCTAATTATAACATTTAGTAGGAATATAGTCTACAGTACCGTCTGGGTATTTTATCACCCATTTAGTTAAGTCTAGGAAAGGGCTGAGCCATATAAAACTTCCTTGGTGTAAACAGCTGGTCAGGGTTAGGGTCTCTCATTGCCTAGACCTATCTTCACATCGTCACATGAAATCTATCCAGACAACAATAGCGACACCAAGTGGTGTAACTCTTAATTTCAGCCTGGCTATAGCACAGTTTCACAATTAATAATTCCTAGGATGTAAAATGGTCCTTATTTTATGGTAACGTTAAGACATAAAACTGTAGTGTGATGCCAGCGATACAATTTAACCTGGCTGATAACCATGTTATGTATCAGTTCTTCCTTCAGATGCTATATACACACACACACATATGACAGTGGTGTTCCAGGCAAGATATCATGATGACCATTATTAGAATTTACACCCAAGACTCCCCTTTCTCTTATAACTGACCCCAGGGCCTCCTAACAGGTTAATCTAGGCATGGGCTCAACACATCCTCAGCCCCCACAATCAACCTCCTCTCCACTGTTTATTATATATATATATATATATATATATATATATATATATATATAGGACATGAGCTTTCTGTTGGATCTTGGAGGTCTATGATTGTGTTGTGACTGCTATGAATCGACTAGAAATAGTGTTTGTATCTCAGCTTGTGGGGAAAGTTACATGTCTGCAGTCACACAACAAGCCAGCAAAGTTAAAATTATGTGTCTTTAGTAAAAGTGCCCATATCACCTTTTTTAGAGCTGCTTTTAATGTTTGATTACTGTGTGTGGATTTTAGTGTGTGGATTTTTAGTATGTGTATTTCTTTTTAAAAACTATGTAAAGTGTCTTTGAGTGTTGTAAAAAGCGCTATATAAATAAAAAGCATTATTTTTATTATTATTATATCATAGTTGTGTTGCAAAACCATTGGCCACCATCACAACTCCTTGCATCTGGTACACCATATAAAAGTATTGGCTATGTGTAGAAAAACATTTTCAGACCCTTAACCATTAAGATGTTGAGTGACCAAGACTAAAATAATTTTAAACATATGTAATTGTTTATTGTACTTTTAGAAATGTATTAGGCTTGTGAATATCAAGAGGTAGATCATTGACAGTATGTAAGTACAATTATTTTAAAAATCTGGTATTTTATTTTGTTCATGGGTATTCCAGCCATCCAAATAGTTAAAAAGTAAGAATACACACACAAATTGAAAGTATTTATTGTACAAATGGACATTGAACAATGAATAAACAGTAAACAGATAAAGGATGTTGGCACCGAAATGGTCTTGTTCAGAGTTTAATGACTTAATGTATTTGGCTGATATTTCCAAACAGGCTCTAATTATAAAGGCGACAGAAAATCTTTGCTCCAAGTCTTGTGTAAAAATGTGAGGTATTCTTAGCTCGTTT
The DNA here is from genome assembly GCF_010015445.1 of Perca fluviatilis. Taxonomy (NCBI): domain Eukaryota; kingdom Metazoa; phylum Chordata; class Actinopteri; order Perciformes; family Percidae; genus Perca; species Perca fluviatilis. The sequence continues at coordinate 24,062,838 of NC_053128.1, read as the reverse complement.
TTAGGTCTACAACAGATTTACAAAAAGAAGAAACAATTTTCACATATTTGCATATTCTTTAAAACACAAGTTATAGTATAGCACAGAGTCCTGGTACAGTACATGGTTGATTATCATAGAGGAAAAACAACATAAAGCAAAATAACAAAAAATAAAAAAATAAAAGATAATTAACATTGCAATAAATTTGTTCTCTGGAGCCCCAAATTTACACATAAAAATCTATAAACTCCAAGACCAGTTGGGCAAACTGATATATAAAGTTGTGAGAAAGAGTAGTACTGCTTCAACCAAGAGAACTTGCTCAGTCAGCAACCACGTTAACATTAAATAACATTAAATTAGCAAGAGGGGATCCACTGTATACAGCAAGGTTTGCACAATTATACACACTTGTGTCCAGCTACAACAAAGAAACTTTTATTTATTAAAACTATCTCCACTAGTTGTGTTTCTAAAAACATATTACATACAGCTGTGGGGGGGCTTTGTACAGAGTAAAATACATTTTTATTCTTATAAAATACTTTAAACCCTGTGATTTATACTGGATACAAAGGAGTAATCTGTTTTATGGTTATCTCTAAAACATGTTCAATCAGAATAAGCATCTTTGTAAACTGCAGCATTGAACAAAAACCGACTATTAGGGAACTATGTAGTTTGAGATGGGATATTACCATTATAGTGCATTATGGAAGCTATGGCAATATATTATATTGACTTTTTTATTCATCTAAGCAAGCATGCACTATGAACATCAGAATATTTCAGCAAAGTGGTGTAATTACAGCACTATGGTTAGCACCTTAGATAATTTACTTAGCACCATGCATTAGAGAGAGGATGGGATGATAGAAGATGAGGGATTATTTATGATTCATGGACCCACTCTCCTCTCTCTTGTGGCTCAGTTCTCCTCTAAGAAATGCCTGTACCTGTAGTCTGTCTACTGTAAGTGGGGTAGAAGAAGAGACCCCTGGTCCCATGTGGTGCTGAGTAAATAACTATTACCCTCATATCTCTTTCCATAAGTAAGGAAGCAAAGAACTGATATTCCACACTACACAGTTGGAGAGAAATTGATAAAACACTATTGAGAACTAGATCTCTGTACTCTTTTTTTTTTTTTTATTTATTTTTACCATGACCTCTAAACTCCAAGACCGCAGATATTCTCCCTAATCATCAGTGGCATCCAGTTCAATAATGTATGAGTAATAAGTATAGTGATAAGTATTTAATGCACTGACTCTCCATATGGACGGCTTGTGTGCATCAGTGTGTGGCTTCAGAGAGTTGACACTGGTTTTCCCACATCAGGGAGGAAACTGATAGCCATGATCTCCCATTTGGAGCACTAGTAAATAAAGATGTAATTTCTGCTCAATTCAGGCAAATGAGCCTGCCTCAGGATTAATTCACATGGGCAAGATCACAATGAGATGAGCACCAAAGGCAAATAAAATGGCACCCCTGAAAAATCCTTCCATATAAGTTTGAAATATCAAATTATCTTCTCATTTTCTATTGCACTTGAAGATTATTTCTTTACATAAGATATACATGTATAAAAGTTAATAATAAGCATACATATATATGTACATTTAACTGATTGCAATTACTTGAATTCTTCTCTCCTGACATATTTCCTGGTACTTCCAAAAAAGTACACACAGTATACAGACTGTATACAGTTAAAAACAAATAAGTTACTATAATGTCCGCTGATTAACTTGGCCTTGTCTCCCTTCACTTAGCAATGTTTTCGAGAGATTGAATGGCAAAGAGCCTTTTTTCTCTCCAAGCGGGCGTGCATATGGAGATCCTTCTTGAAGAGCTTGAAGAAACGTTTGCCATATGGAGAAGCTATTAGTGCAAGAACTCCCCTGCTCCTCCTCAGCTCTTCTTTGTACCCCCCAGCTTCCCCGTGCTTCCTCCCTCTGTGTCTGCAGTCCAATGGGAGTTTGGAAGAGTAAAGCAGGATCTGTTTGGAGGGAGGCTTGTACTCGCTTGGATTATTTTACCCTGGATTGGAGGAGACTTCTCCGATCTCCACGCCCACATGAGGGTGTCACCAAGGGGTGATAATCCATCTCTAAATGCTCAGAAGACTTACACAGCAGCCCTCACAGGAAGCATACAGGACCTACTTCTAGGTGGTAATGTGAGCCAGGTGTAGTCTTGGGGAGGTTGTAGATGTCGACCAGAGGGAGCAGGGAGGGATCCAGGGAGTGGAACACAAAATGGGTTTGGTGCCAGCGGCCATCTTTTATCTGAAACCCAGATACACAAGACATTTTATGGTCCAAGACATTGAGCGTCACAATTAGGGCAGCAAGTTTGAAAGTCTGAAAGTCAAGAATGACATCATGTCAGTCCTACCCAGCAGGAGTCTTCCAAGACTTCTGGCTCGAGCTCTCCTCCAACCTCGAACACCTCCCCACTCCAGGCCTTGAATCTCACAGAGTCCTGGGCGGCCAGCTGATCCTCAGCTGACCTCCAAACCGAGATGTTCAGGCAGTGAATGATGATGTGCTGCTCTGCCTCTGAGCTCAGCAGGTGCAGGAAGTTCATCTGGACACGACCAACACTGATTGCTGGCTGCTCAAACAGGCAGAACAGGAGCTGGTTATCAAGTCTGGTATCTGCTCATGTGTGTAATATTTCTTTAACTTTTTTTAATCATGTACACTTTGTTGATGTCATTGGGGATGTGTCTTAAATACCTTGGATACTGTTATTGGTTTTAGGCAAGTCTGTCCACCACCAGTAAAGTTGCAGGAGACTTCTATTGTATCTGACGAGCAGCCCAGGTTGGGGTCCATCCAATAAGTGCCTGAAAATACATACGCATCTAAGGGTAATTAGTCTATCTGAACATAAAATTGCTCTCCACATCTGTCTTAAACACACAGACACGCACACACACGCACACACACACACACACACACACACACACACACACACACACACACACACACACACACACACACACTCTCTCTCTCTCTCTCACCATCGTTTAACTTCTGTTCACAGCTGTGCAGGTCCCTGCAGATGCGTGCAGGGTTGTCCCGAGTGCCCAGTGGGTTCTTCAGGCTCTGGATCAGGTTACTGAGGTAGTGGAGGGTCTTGAAGATCTCTGCGCCCTGGTCCAGCATCGGCAGGTCCATCGCTGGCTTATTCTGGAGGATAGACAGGAAAAAAGGTGAGTCTGTGCAGTTTGCAACGCATTCAAAATGTAACAATACAGAAAGAATGTTGACATCACACTCTACTAACCTCAGTCCTGAGTCGGGTGTGTGAATCCATTACCAAAAGACCATCTTCCTTCTGCAGCAAAATCACAAAATCGTATTTCACCAGTGTCATTGTATCTTTCTGGATAACACATTACAGTATATTCTAACTACTTTAAGACGTATTGGATGTAATAAAATCAGCAAACACAGCATGACTTACAAATGATAGCGGGATACCCGGGCGACCCTAAAGGGAAAAAAAAGAGTGTTTTAGACAATGAATCATGCAACTTGCATATGACATTATTTTCTTTGACAGCTGCTTAAACCTATACAGGTGGAAAACTTACTGGAAGTCCAGGAGGTCCACGAGGTCCAGGAGACCCCTAATAAAGAAGAAAAACACACATGCTACATGAGGTTTTATGTTGTCAATCAAGTGTCCTTATGAAATACAAATGGTCTGTAGCAACAGAAAATTACACACTAAGCAAACATACCATTGGGCCTTGCAATCCCTGTTCAGAGAGAGAAAAGACACACTTTCAGCCTTAAAATTACCATCAAGTCTGCTTTTTACACAGTAGACAATGTAAACAAAGTGTAAAAAGCTAAAAGGAATAGATGCGGTGAGAAGTGAAGACTTACAGTCTCTCCATGATTGCCCTTCTCTCCTCTAGGACCCTGTGAAGAGATGTACACAGTCAGTTGGCTGAAGAATAACAGCGGAGATAAATAATATAGCTTATCTCAATCTGTATAATACATACTGCGCTTCCATTGGGACCAATGATTCCCATAGGGCCAATGACTCCTCCTCTGCCCTAATTGGGAGAAAAAAAGAATGAAATAAGAAGTTCAGTATATTTCATCAGTGTAATTTAGATCATTAGTTTACTTACCATTGCGCCCTGTGGCCCTTTTGGTCCCTGTATGCCCTTTGGCCCAAAGTCTCCTGGAGGCCCCTGAAATAAATATAAATATTTATACACACAGAACATTTGTAGCTTGCTATATATAATATACATTCATTTATATATATATATATGTAATAGTAAAACAGACTTCCCACAAAGCCATATTTGTACTTAGAAACTAATCCACTTCCTGTACAGACACCCCAGGTTTAATTACTAAGGGGGAGTGATAAATCAAAATAAAACTAAAATTAATACAGCTGCTCATCCAAAAAGGGCTTATTCTACCAAACCAGATTTCACCGGTTTGTAGTCCCTCCATAGAAGATAAATAGATTTTGCTGTGTGTGTGTGTGTGTGTGTGTGTGTGTGTGTGTGTGTTCAAGTCTACTGTATATACATCTGTTTACCAAGAAGCTACAAATGCTCTGTCACTCCTGTAGAGTTCTACTTTATAAAGGTTAAAAGATTTAGGATCAAAACACAGGCTGGTTTTGGATTTGGCTGGGTTAGGGTAAGAAGTCTGAAATGTCTGTGGCTGTTGTAGAATCACATGTTGTTTGGTGCTGAACATACCCTTGGTCCAAAAACTCCCAGAATTCCTGGAAAACCTGCTTCCCCTGTATCACCCTGAACAAGAATTAAGTCAACAATCAGAAACACAGAATCTCCAAAATGTCATGAAACCATATCATTGTGTGGTTGTTGGTGTTGGTAAGTAATTGCCTGTATTACATATGCTACTCACAGGTTGTCCTTTAGGGCCTTGGTCTCCCTGTGGCCCTGGCAGTCCCATTCCACCTCTGAAGCCTCTTTTTCCTGGAGGTCCACTCTGGCCTCGAAGACCCTGCTCACCCTGGATGGATGGATGAATAAATGATCAAATGGTTGAGTAAAGATCACTCATGGGCAGTTAAATAATTATTTTCACATTCATGTGATATTTAAAGCAGTCATACCAATATACAGTATCCCTTGCACAGCAGCACATTATATCTAAAATGACATCTTGCTTACTCACTAGCATGACATTAGAGTTATTCTATTTTGTTATGTCATTGTACAGCATACTAAATGCACTATAAAGTAGGCAGGGGCCAGTTACCGGTTTCAAGGTATACCGGGGTTTGGAAAAGGTCACGTTGCAAAACCACTAAAATTTTCCGTCATACAGTTCCTGCGGTATGAGTCGTCAAGGAAAGAAAGTGCAGTTTAGAAACCCCTCCCTTGCCAGTGTGCAGTGTGTTAAAAAATAAAATATATTGTGTTCAATGGGGAGAAAAAACTTTTTTTTTTACCCAGGCATTTCAAAATAATACATTTTTAAGTTGTAATTGCAATACCGCAATAACGTGAAACCATGATATTTTTGCTGAAGGTTATCATATCGTCAGAATCTCATACTGGCCCATGCCTACTATATAGCTTACTTATTCCTCCTACCTTTGGTCCAATGGTCCCCTGATCTCCTGGGAGTCCTGGAACGCCAGATTTACCACGTAAGCCAGCTTTGCCAGAAAAACCATCCTCCCCATCATCACCATGTTCTCCCTAAATACATATTATGGAGGCAGAATGAATGAGATTCATCACAAAGATTAACAATCCATTCATATTTTTTTGGGAGGACCTAAGGCTGGCGATTCAAGCTTGTCTACGTGTCCAGCATTTTGCCCCAGTGCTCAACAGAGGATAAGACCTTTCCATTTTGGGCACTCTTTAAGCTTTGTTAACACAAGACATCTCATTATTCAATAGAGATCCATGAAATGTGCTGATTACATTCATGGTTCCAAGAGGATAAACCATTTAGAGTTTAATGACTTCCTCTAGCACCACCCTCAGGACAAATCTGGTATTTTTCACCCCCATTACAGGTCAGTCTCTAAACATAGCAAATATAGACTCTGTAGGCTTGTGTAAATAGGATAAATAAGATTAATAAACAAGAGATTTCTTTGTTAGTCTCACCGGCATGCCTTTACTGCCATCTTTTCCAGGGACTCCATCCATCCCGGGCACACCCTCCAGTCCCTCTCGGCCCACCACACCTCTGGGACCGGGAAGACCACCCTCACCCTGAGGAGAAGAGAGAGAGGGCCGAGCATGACAGTTTGTGACACAGGCTTCTTGTCTATCAATCTTTACTTGGGTGAATTAACACAATCAGTTTCATCCTGTCTTGGTCAATCTTTTAATGACTTTTGTTTACGCCTTGTTTCCAAGTATTCTAGTCATGAATACAAACTTTTTAAGGGCTGAGAGTACGCAAAACATCTGTCTTTTGTAATGAAATGTAAATCGCTGAAGCAGCTGTAGATGTATGGAGAATTGTTGACTTACCTCCTGTCCTCTGTTTCCTTTTTGTCCCGACTGGCCCTTTTTGCCTTTCTGACCCTGAAGAGAGAGAAAAGGTGATGAAAAGATGAAATGAGATTATTTATTATTGTTAATGTCCCACATCTGCTGGTCATTGTTCTACAGTAACATCTAACCAGGTGATAGTAACCAGTATTGCATCCCTCTCTCAAACCAAACAAATCAAATGACAGCACAGTACTACTGTATTATTACAGTACTTTCAGGCTGATTAATGGCCTCTTTACTAGATGTTGCTGTTGGATCTCTGCTACATTAGCAAATTTTCTCACTTTGCCAGAGAGACCTACTGACGTTGTTGCAACCCCTAGATTGCTGATACACATTTATAAAATAGACCAAATAATGCTTTTTTACCTGAGTTCATTACTCAAGCATTCAACGTACAGCACATACAAGCTTTAACATTGCCTCTAAAACTCTAATGTACTGAAGCTAATGCAATACAGACAAGAAATAGGACTTCACATCATTTTTAATTCTTCAGACATGCACCCTCTAGCAAAACACACAGCATTTTTTTTTTTTTAATGTTTAGATCCTTACTTGATCTCCTTTGGCCCCTTTGGGTCCTTGTTGCCCTCGAGGTCCAGGCTGTCCCTGAAATTGCCAGTTGTGTTATTGAAAGCACATAAAGACGACCTGTGTGAGCATGCCCGCTGGTTGTTTATGTAGACTTTTAATGACAGAATTGTGTGTGGAAATCACAAGTCTTGACACTCACAGGTTGTCCAGGAGCTCCAGGCCTGCCTCTTTCCCCATCCACACCAACTTGACCCTGAGAAAGAGTAACAGAATATAAACCTCATAAACCCTAATACCCAAATAAATCATTTTAAAATCACTGTGAGTGATGGTACTTACTTTATACCCCGGATCTCCTGATTCCCCTCTCTCTCCGCGGTCACCTGGAGTACCCTGATAAAACAAGAAATATATGAGTTAACAGCAAATTATTTGATTTCTGCAATTTTATAGCAGACAAACAGTAGAAGGAGGGAGAAAGGTAAGTCAGGTGTGACTTACTATGTCACCTGGAGGACCAGGAGGACCCTCTACTTTCCCATCATCCCCCTGCTCGCCCTGCAGATAAAAATCAGAACAATGTTAGATGTTTTATAAAAGACAGACATCCCTGCTATTTCAGTACACTATATCTAGCTTTTGAAACTTGGCTCACACATGGCTGATTATGATGAGTTAAAGCCAAGATCTAAAAACCTCGCTGTATGTGTAAAGTCTCTCTGCCTTTATGTAAAATAAAAGCCATTATATTTTAACATGTTGTCTTTAATGATGGCACTCAAAACAAGATAGGTCAGTACAAAATGCTTACAGAGAGGGGTGCATTTTAAGATGCCTGTTTCATAGCTCAATAAAAAAAACATTTGGTGTTTTTGATCTACTTTCAGGTGATTTGTGACCAATCTAAACTGTTGCTTGGATACACTGGGAACAGATAAGAGTCACAGAAGATAAAGAGGAAGAATAAGAGATCAGTGTTACACATAAAGTGAACGAAGTGTACCTTTTCACCTTTTGGTCCTGGAGGCCCAATAGGGCCCTGTGGTCCCTGATGGCCCTGCAAGGACAAGACATTATGTTATGTAAATTGATTAAATTGTTTCATGTTTAGTGTCCACATACAATAAGGTCAGCTTACCTCATAACCTGCAAGACCAAGTTCCCCCTGTTGACCCATTCGACCAGGAGCTCCCTAAAGAGAACAGATGTTGTGTCTTCAGTCACACTATACGTGATATAAAACATTAGATAACATTCAAACATATTACCAAAACTGTTTAACCCTCCAGTTGTCCTCGGGTCAAATTTGAACCATTTTCAAAGTTTCTAAAAGAAATTTGGGTATCCATCAACCCAAATGCCCAAATGTAACACAGATGGTTCTAAACAACGCTCTTTGCAAGTAGACTTAATGATCGGTTCACTACTTTCATTGAATTTTGGGTCTGTTATTAAATTTTATAGCATTTGAAGTGGTTTCAAAACAGCATCCTGACTAAACTATCACTCATACCTGTCTGTGATCACCCACACATTATCCTCTGATCTTAATGTTTTGTCAAAATAATTCATAATTTCTGCTTTTTTAACTCATAAATTAGATCTCATTTCATATCAATTACGTTTATTGACCATGAATTCCAATAATAAGTGTAAAACTATAGTGGTAGCAAGTTGGTAGTAGTGGTTTAAATAATAATGGTAAGGGGGAAAAAAAAGCGTAAAAAGAGGGACAAAAAAAAGAAAATCAAAAAAGTGTTTATTTTCACAACAACTTGATAGTCAACGGAAAGACAAAACAAGGGTTAAAAAAATGAATGATAAATATGTATATCATTACTGTTCCACTTTACCACGTGTCCAATGGTTCCTCTGGACCCCTTCTGCCCAACAAAACCTGGGGGTCCAGTCTTCCCCACCGTCCCAGTCTCCCCAAGGTGTCCTTGATGACCTTTGGCACCCTAAAAACACACAAAGGATAAGTTACAGAATAGTTGACCACAAAGCATTTCTATGTCATTGCGTGTGAATACTTTTGGTTTCTAAAGGTATTAAACAGCCATCAAAGAGGATTTGATGTTAATACCTTTGGCCCTTGTTTGCCTCCTTCCCCAATTTTGCCAGGTTTCCCTTCTGGACCCTTCAGATAGAAAACTAAATTAGGAAACAGCTTACGAAAGTTAGTTTGCAAAAAATGTGTGTGATCACAACGACTACTTACTCTGACGCCGGTGAGTCCAGGACTTCCAGGTGGGCCCTCCTTTCCCTTTAGCCCAATTTCACCTTTTTCTCCATTGTCACCCTCCTGTCCCATGTCACCTTTTTCACCCTGAGCATATGCACATAAAAATACAACTCTACTTAAGTTTCTTTACCTAAAACATGCAACAAAAAGCTGAGTTTAAAGGTCCATTATTGTAAAATGTTTTGATTATAAAAGGAGACCGAGGTGCTATATAAATACTGTGAAAGTATCAAAATGCTCAATCCACAGAGAAATGCACACAGCCCGTATTCACGTATAATGACCTGTCAGGACTTGCGTACAGTTGTGATGTCACAACTATAGTACATATAGTAGGTAGAAAGTGCCGCTACAGTGCTGTTACAGTCTTTCCCCAGCTGCAATGACGGCCCAGTGCGTTTCAGACAGAGGGTAAATACCGGTAAATTCAGACAGTATGAGAAAAATGTGTGTAGTAGAAAACTAAAATACAAGTATGAACCTGAAAATGAGCATAATATGGGACGTTTGATAATGCAACATCACACAACAAACACGCCACCTTAGCTCCATCGGGACCAGATGGACCAGCTTCTCCCTCTAGGCCTGGCTCTCCCTGTTCACACACACACACACACAAACAAAAAGGTTAATGAATAAACAGCGGCACTTGTTATAAATATTTGATAGTTTAATGCTGATAAACACACCCGCTGTCCTATTATTCCCTGCTCTCCGATGTTCCCAACAGGTCCAATGGCTCCCTAACACACACACAGACACAGACACATGAGTATCAGGGCACAGACAACAGTCCTTCTTGTAGTTTTAAACGTTACTTTGATCAAAAAAGGCATGCCATAGTTGATATTAAACTTGAAGGTGAACATAAAAACTGCAACAATATATTGTCTCACCTTCTCCCCTGGCTCGCCTGGCAGTCCTGGTTCCCCCAGCATGCCTGGAGGACCCTTTAAAAACACATAGAAGATGGGAGAGAGGAAAATGTTGAATGCTTTTGGGCAGACATTAGGGGCTAATGAGTCTTTGGCATAAGATATGTAAAATATGTCAGGGGCGAGTTCCATTACGTATTGTCATGGGAGAAAGAAAGAAGACACCTTTGTAATGTGGGTTAATTTGTTTAATTGGACAGATTACTTCAATCAGAGAGCATTATTGATTCACTGGGGTAGGGTGATGTGATATGTGAACAGATGTCACATATTTAATCATTTAGTCCTCACAATACCCTTTGTGTGTGTGCGCGGATCAACACCAGTGACCTTATCCATGTGGAATATGCATGCATGTATATGGCTGAGTGTAAGTGTTTTGCAAAATCTCTTACCTTTTGACCAATTTCTCCTAACAGTCCCACAGTCCCTGGAGGCCCAGGTGATCCCTTTGAAGTGACAACACAAATGCTTCAATGATAATCAGACTAAAACCAACTGGTGATATTTCAATCAACATCAGATCTCGTTTAATAAAGTAAAAAAAAAAAAATAGGAATGTTGATTGCAGATAAGCCAACATCAGATACATCAGTAAACCATCTGTACACAGTTTGGCTCTGAATGCAATGACTAACTGTGTCACTAATTATGCTTCTAAAACATTGACGCTTTGCCATAAATACTTCTTCATCTCAGTGCATATAAATAATGTTTGCTCCCTGGCTGACTTGCACCATAAAGAACGTTAACAGCAGGGCTCAGAAGTGTATTATTTCATCACCGAAAGGAGCTGTGAGACAATGGAGAATGATTAGATAGAAGAAGCATTCATATTTAAAGATGGTTGCTGGGTAACTACACTTTGTCCTCCTACTATGATTGAATCTTTCTATAGGTAACTACAATAGCTTGTCTAAACCAAACAACTATTAAACATCTGTTCATAGCTCACAAAACTTTGCAGATAAAACACATTTTATAGCTTGTATTCAACATAATCATGTAGTCGTTAATTACCTGTAATTACCATTTTCTTTCCTATTGTAGGTATAAACAGTCTGCTGTATGAAGTAAACTACATTCAGCTGCCTGAGTGTCCTCTTGAGATAGTTATAGCTAGAGAGCCATGTATTTAATTGGAAACAGGAGAATATTAGCCTGTGATTCATTTGTACCAATGAAAACAAAGAGGCAATGGGTGCCTGTCTCTAATTTTGGTGATCCATCTTTTTTCTGTTCTGCCTCTTTTAGAGTGCATAAAATAAAACCACAATAAAACAGCAAATCTTTTACAGTAAATGTTTTATCCATCATGGCAACAATCACATATATTTCCCTCTGGAGTTCAGCAATGTAGCACTTCTATTAATAAGCTTCCTTTTCACGTTTCCTTTTCAAAAAACGCTCTATTCAGTTAATCACCCACCATGCTTGCAGTTCATGGTCCTGCACCTACAGAGCAGATGTGTGAAGGATGAGACAACTTTCTGGCTGCTCTGGAGGAAACCTTTAATACAGGCGAATATATTTTTAATAACTACTAAAATATGTCTCATAAACTTTCTCCTGGCTATGATATTTTGTGGCTAACAGGGCTGGGCAGAGAGAACCAAGGTGCTATTTGTTGCCTAAGAGAATCTAATAAAACTATGGTTATGAAAAATGGAGAGGAAAAGGTTGATGAGCTGGATAAGAATGTTGCAAAAGATTGGGCCTCGACAAAGAAAATTAAAAGGAGATTGAGAGAGAGAAAGATACTTAGTCAGATGAGGATGGCAAGATATGTCAGGGCTAGAGATGCAAAGAAAATGAGGAAACAGGAGGAAAATATATGAAGGGATGGAGAGACGGTTGGAGGGTCATACCGGCTCGCCTGGTATTCCCTTGTCCCCGGGAGGTCCTGAGGGCCCTTGAATACCCTGGAGACAGAAGGGTAAGGGAGTTCAGAATACATGTACACATTATCTTACATTCATAAACAACAACATACTTGTATTGTTTTTATGAAGATTTGAAGTTTTTTACTGTGATACCATCAGCAACAGAATATAGCTATAGTATGCTTTGTTTACACATAAAACTTCTAGATACTATGCAATATAAAGCTTGCCGATTTGGGCTTCATCTGTGCATCTTAGTCTCTTAAATAGTTTATGTTTATTATTTCTATGTATAAGAAAAGTGAACTCACAGGAAAACCTTTAGGCCCAGTTTCCCCTGACTCTCCGATCTTCCCCTGTGACCATATAAGGAAGAATATGTAAGACAGGATAAAGACATGTTATTTGTGTAATAATAATAATAATAATAATAATAATAATAATACATTAGTACAATATCTGACCATAGTACAACATAAAACAAAGAGGAAGAAAGAGAGTTGTGGTTGTGTGGCCACTAAACTTTAACTTGACATTAATTTTCACTGAGCAATGGCAAGTGCACTTCTCTTAACCTTTTTAATACATAAAGATCATTATCATTTTCAGCGATGTATGCCCAAAATAATTTACAGAAGTGGAGTTTGCAGGCTGAGTAAAATATTCTCCCACCAATGAGCCGTGCAAATAACTTTGTTCAACTGTCATGTATGTAAATCTGGCCCACAGTCTGTAGAAACCTTCCAAGGACAGTTCTCTCTCTCCTCCAAGGTAAAATGTTGTATCTGACTGTGGGCCTCACTGCTGGTATCATGTAGGTCTTCTAAATCATTCTGATGCTTCGCCTCTCCAGAGGAACATAACCACCAAAAAATATATGAGAGGAAGGAGTGGAAAAGTAGAAAAGTACCCCAGTGCTTTACCTGTGGTCCAGGGAAACCTATTTTTCCTGGAGGACCATCAGTACCCTGTGGGGAGAGGAAAGAATGAGAGACATGTCAGTTTACTGTATATTTCCTGCCTCCTGAGTGGAGGGAGAAGATGTGCAGCTTGCTATTTTTGGTGCACAAGATACATTTTCCCTCCTAAGAATCTATTATATATGCCAGGTTATATTTGTTACACTATTAAATGTCGATGTGTGGTCATTACTCTTGTGTCTGCACAGCTTAATTATATACCAACAAGGAAATTCCAATAAATGCATGCAATCAAGTCAGATTTCTTACCGTCTTGCCCTCTAACCCCATCTCTCCTGTTGGACCGTCAGGCCCTATCGCTCCCTGAAACACAAGACAGCTGTCACTTCACCAACAGAGGTCACTGTAACACAGCCAGACAGCCACAACATGCTGTAAATAAACATCTCTGTATAGTGCATTGATGCCAATAATACCCAATGTCAAAGGCAGTGTGAGGGTCTGTTAACTACACTTTATAATATAAATATAAACCGGAAAGTTAATTATGTATAAGTGTGTGTGTATGTGTGTGTGTGTGTGTGTGTGTGTGTGTGTGTGTGTGTGTGTGTGTGTGTGTGTGTGTGTGTGTGTGTGTGTGTGTGTGTGTGTGTAAAAGTGAATGTATGCATTAAGGGACAGTGTAGTGATAGCTAAAGGTCTCTCTGTAGGGTGTCACACATGGCAGCGAAAGCAACTGGTCTATGACATGCATTATTTTAATAATCAGGGCACACACAGATACATAATATTCACACTTAAAACACACACACACACACACACACACACACACACACACACACACACACACACACACACACACACACACACACACACACACACACACACACACACACACACACACACACACACACACACACTATGTCAGAACAGTCTGACTGTTTAGATTACATGGGTGCAACTGTCAAACATAATCAATCTAATGTGCTTAAAGACCTGCTAGTCTAGTGAGCAGTGATAATAAATGGGAGCCAGGCAGTGGACCAATACAGTCCATCTGCTATGCACCTGCACCTGCACAACTTTCTCATCTATACAGTGGAATATGGTGGCTCACTGACACTTTGAAGATCCTCACATAATGTGATATTCTGTGTGGGCCAATCATAGCTAACAGTGATAATAAATCACAAGTGATTTTCCCAGGATCATTCATTATTTTACAGGAGAAAGCAAATATAACATGACACAGCCACACAGGCAGCTTTGTTGTGTGAGTGGTTGATTACTGGGCACAGGGGGAGTCTGGCCCGTGGAGAACACTGCTAGCTGAAGTGCTATAAGCTTATTATACATAGAGCTGGATAAGCAGCGCTCATTAACATTCCTGTCTGGGGTACCTGTTACCCACTGCTTACGTTTACATAGCCGGATCAACCGATGGATGTGTAGGGGAAATATTTCACCCTGTCAGGCCTCGGAAAAACACATTCACTCAAATATTATGCTTCAAAGCTAATTAATCACACTGAGTTACATTGATTTGTAACACAGGTTTCAAACAAAGACAGAAAAAAAACACCAGGAGCATGATCTCAAAACAATCAAAAACATCTATTTAAACAAGCTATATAATAACTGCCCAGAGGGAGGGATGATAAGATTACAGTTTTTTTCGATTGCTAAACGACAGTGGGCACAACTGGAGTCACATGTGCAAAACGCTAACTACAGTCTGCACAGCAGCAGTTCATGTGGACCAAACTCTAGTTCGTTTTTCATTGCTCGAACACAGTTTTCAAAACTCTACACACTTATCCCATGACTTTAACCACAATGTGCACAACACTGTAGATTTACAGCACTTTGTTCAAATGCTAACACACTGCTGTCAAAACTGTTAACCACACATTCAAAACAGAATAGATTTCAGTCTGGTGCCTATCATACACTGCTGATTGCAATTTCAGCTGAAAGCCTAAGCAGGTGTCTTGTTTTAGACTAGTTAGTGAACATATATGGTATTTATATACAGTAGAGAAAGCTCAGAAAGCCTTTTTTTTGTATACAAACACCAAATAAGAATGACACAATTATACACTGTACCGTTTGAGAGAAACAGGTAAAAGAGCAAAGATACCAATATGTCCAGGTAAGATGTCTGAGGTTATATACACAGCTATAAAAAAGAGAGACAGTGTGTGTTATCTCAGTGAGGCCTGTGCATACTGTTTGGCTGTACTGAGCCTGTTTTGAGACGTGTGTTAAGAGTTGTGTTGCTTTGAATGAGTTTTGCAGGAAATGTGAACTGTTTAGCTCAGGTGACTGTAGGTAGTGTAGACTGTAGTTTGAGTTTTGCACATGTGACTCCAGTTGTGCCCACTGTCGTTTAGCAATCGTAAAAAACTGTAATACTCTTCAATATGGAAAACATTAGCTAAAAACTTGTAGGTCAGATGTCAAGAGGAGTTATTACATTAGCCAGACTAGTGATTCCTCATGGCTGACATCCACAAATTTGAGTCCACATATTAAAATAGGCTTACATGCAGGCACAGAAAACAGAAACAGAAAAAGACGATAGTGGTACTAGCTTCCTAATTGGTCTGATGCCATCATGCGCTTTTATCTCTGGTCTCTTTCTGAGAATGAGGCCCGATGTTACATTGCTGTCAACATTAAGGCCTTGTGCCTAACATCCAAAAGACATATGGTGTTTAAGTCTGTGTAAAAGTTGTATACATTTAGCACCAATATTTTTTATTTAGAGCTGAAATCATCTACACAGTCCTGAATGTTGGACATCTGAAACTGTCTGTCTTAACCTAGACTTTATAGTCTTTTGGTTTTTACAGACAAATCAGTCAGTGGATTCGCCCTCTTAGCATATCTTAAATAAAATCAATGAATCAAAGTTTACTCGTTAGGGGAGTTTTGTTTGTTGAGGCGAACAGAGGATACATGAAAACTTAAATCCTTTCTTGTGCAGACCAAGCTTACAGTATGTATGGTTGGTGGAGTGGGGGTGAGACATGAGTGTGTGTCTGTGGTTGCACACATTTACTGTCTGTGAGAAAACCACCTCGATGTCTTCTGGCTTGCTACACTCAGATTTCTCAGCTTGGACTACCCAACATAAGTCATGAAGCAGCAGGCAGATTTACTGGCACTGGAAGCTGCAGACATTAGTATTAATTAAAAACACAGATTGAGACATAAGAGAGCGTGTCCAGGCCAACCACAGTGAAGCCCATCTCCCATGGATGCCTCAGATAAAGAAGCTCAATGATATTTTGTCCCACTTTCCAGCTGGCTAGGAGGACCATAGTGATAAAACACATCTTTACAAAAACTTTGAAAAAGGACCCAACAAGAGAGCACATAAAGGACATAGGATATTACTACATTGCCAGCAAAAGCTGATGTGTGTCAGCTGACCTCCCATCATTGCCATAGTTACAGCCATCATCATCATTATCAGAAAAAAATATTTTCATTATTTATTGCCACTACATTCTCTTGGCGTCCAGATGAATACCCTCAGTGAACAATAAATTATTTGCTGTATGTTGTTCCAGAGGTCTAAAATTTCTGTTGGTGGTATTTAGCCAGCAAAAATTCCAGCTGTTATCCGCTTGTTTTCATCTCTCACATAATACCCAGAAGTTGTATACGATTTTACTTTTATTGAGACTGCAAAGCCGTAATCATTTCTGCATAGTGAGAATTTCAATTTCAAGTTAATTAAATTATCATATTATCTATTATACTGTATTAGCGGTGAAACTGCAGATTACAGTTACCTACAGTACAGGCCCCATATTACACTCATTTTCAGGTTCATACTTGTATTTTGGGTTTCTACTAGGGGTGTTGAAATAAATCATTGCATCAATGCATTGCAATGCGGATGTGGATGATTCTGCATCGATGCAGTGACAGACAATAATCGATTATAAATTTCACACCCCTAGTTTCTACATGAACATGTTTACATGCTTTAATGTTCATGTTCATGTGTATTTTTTTCATACTGTCCATCTGAATATACCCGTATATATTATAGTTGTGACATCACAACCGTACAGAAGTTGTGACTGCTCATTTGAAGGCACAGTTTCTGAATACGGGCTCAACTCACTTTTTACAATATGGGATCTTTAATGTTTTTGATGCTAATATAAAACACCTGTCCACTGGAGACTTTCAGACATTAAATGTCTAAATCCGGTGTATACTACTGTGATGTGATTAAAAAAGACAAAAAAATGTCATAAACATTCCACCACATTATCTAATAGTCCTTTCAAAAGTTGTGCACATTTAGGAAACATATAAAAACTGATGTGTACTTTCACAGCGGATTCTAAAAAGGTTACAGGTCTAAAAGCTGCTATTGTGGTTTTTATGAATAATGTTTTATGAGTTTGCTTACCCAGAATGAAGACTTTGCTTTGCTAATCCCCCCATAAATCATGTTTCCCCAAGTTTACTAAAATTCACTGCAAAGAAACCTCCAGAAAGCCACACTCTTTTCCAGGACATTTTCCAGGACAGGATTGACAGTGGGTCCTTCCTTCAACTAGTAGTCATTGTTCCATTTATATGGAATTAAAAAAAGAGCTGTTTGTTTTACATCACTGGAGCTCTTCCACCAGTTATAATGAGCACTGACTTCTGAAAAGGATGGAACAGACTCATGCTTTGACTCTAAACCCGAGAGCGTGTTATGCAAGCACCCATGTCCATTAAACACACATGACCTCAGTTCAGAGGCAGTTCCATATCACTTCATTATGTCCACCCACTAAAGTTTTTCCAACAGCTCAACAACAGCAGTGGCACATGGCTCCTGTAGACACACATTACAGCATGCATAAAAACCGCAACGTGATGTGTATCTACACTCTTTTACAGAGTTTATGATCTGTTCTTAAGGCTGGGAACTATAATACACTGACTGCATAGCACAAGTCAACAGCTAAGCTGCAAAAACAACAGGTGTGAAACTTCAAACTCACCCGTAAGCCTTTGGGTCCTCTGGTACCGGCTGGCCCAATCGCTCCAGGAGTACCCTGATGAACAAAGGAAAAGGGGGATAAAGAGGGAAAGAAAGGGGCAAAGGAAAAAGGGAAGTAGAGATAAAACGAAGGTTTACACTGACAGAGCACAGAGCCCCCTGGTTGTTGACCCAGGGGGGCAGCCTGACCTCGGGAACACACTACGGGGTTTGTTGTTAGATCCGTCACTCACACCAATTAAAGGGCCTGCTCTGGAATCCTGTCCTGCTGCACCCCAGAGCCTCATATTTATGTTTGTTTTGGTGGCTCAGTGGCCCCCTCCTTCAGCCAGTGCTCAGCCCGCACTCTGTCAAACCTGACCATGGCAAGGACAGAGCAAGGGGAGGCAAGGGCAGCTTCTAATTGGTTATAGGTGTTGCGCTTTTGACTGACAGGAGGTTAATGCAGGTTCAGCAGGAGGCTGCCAGCTCTCATAATGCTCAGACAAAACCTTTGCTGCAGACCGTGGGTTGTTAACACTACACACAACTGTCATCTAAAAGAAATACCACAGAAACAGTTACTCAAAGACATCGTTGTTCCTCTTTTAGCCTTTTAGCTATTATTGTTTGTCAG
Organism: Perca fluviatilis; assembly: GCF_010015445.1. Classification (NCBI taxonomy): domain Eukaryota; kingdom Metazoa; phylum Chordata; class Actinopteri; order Perciformes; family Percidae; genus Perca; species Perca fluviatilis. The sequence goes on along the minus strand of NC_053128.1, from coordinate 24,044,156 downwards.
TTTTCTCTGACACAGCCATGCTTGCTACTCTAAGCTTTAGACAAAACAAAGATGTTGATAACCATACAGCTCATTGACTCTATACTATCATCTGCAAAAACTATCAAGTGAAAAGAAGGGAGAAAAATGGAGAGGTGACTTACTGGTCTTCCTGGTGGTCCTTTGGGCCCGGTCTCACCTGGTGTCCCTGGGTGACCCTATCATATGTACACACACACACACACACACACACACACACACACACACACACACACACACACACACACACACACGTTTGGCTGATTTTCTTTCCCCTTTATTGGACCTCACTTTTTGGCTGGACCATTTGTAAAAGCATAACTATGTAATGGGGAGTATTTTCAGTCTGACCACTCAGATCAGCTGAGTGCAATAAAATCTATCCAAAACGCAAACCAATAACACAGTAGGCAGCTCTGATCTCATGCATTCAAGGGAAAAGAAATCATAAATGTCTGCAGTATGAGCTCTCTGTTAACAGCTATAGATGTCTGCTGGTCAGCTCCATTCACTTTGTATGATGCTGTCTTTTCCAGGGGGTCTGTTTCTATTTTGCAGCTGAGAGTCCAACAGAGAACTTCCTTATAAGTGTGTGAGTGTGAGTGTGAGTGTGTGAGTGTTTGTGCGTGTGTGTGTGTGTGTGTGTGTGTGTGTGTGTGTGTGTGTGGTTTTACGTCCCTAGAGAGATCCAACTGGCTGTCAGCCAGCAGGAAACTTCTCTCTGTTTCAGCAAGAATGATGACTAAATTCTTATCCACTCCAGCTGGTCATATAGTATACATTAGACAGTCCATATCAGATACAGACACTACATGACAGAGAGGCCACTTGCTCTGTTTGAAAGAGCAAGGTAGGTGTGTGACAGTGGCACAGTAAGGACCATAAAACACAAGGCCTTTGGGGACAGTTGTCCTGCAGACTGAAGACAAAATATGAATGGATGTCTGAAAACGGCTTACTGGCTTTCTTTGCTCTTTAATTGTTTTCAACAAATCCCAGTAGCATTATGTGTTTCAGAATGAGAAGTCAGCACTTCCTCTGGCCATTAAATACCGTTAAGGACGTAAATCATTGGACATGATCCACTGGAACTATTTTGTCTTTTGTTTAAACCAGTGTTACGACTTTTTCCAGCTAAAGGCCTCCTGCCGAGTGCTAAACCACAGCTTAGAAAACATGATCCTAAATCGTCAATGGGGTGATTTGCCTCATTTCCCTTTTGGCATATTATTGTGGTATTGACCTAATCCCACACATCAGTATATTCCCATGGGAATAACACACACAGTTTAGTTTAAGATGACCATTTCTTAGAATTTTTTAATGACGCCGCACCCAGAAAATAATGTGTAAGCTGAGCTCATATTCAAGCATTCTCAACTGTCCTCAAACATTGTGTCTTACCGTTGATCCCTTTTCTCCAGGTGGTCCGGGATGGCCCATCTCCCCTCGATCCCCCTAAATATACATGAGCACAACATTCAGTCTTCAAAGTGACCTTGTGCGGACTTAAATGAATACATTTACAAGGAAAGAACACATTATTTTACCTTCTCTCCTGCCAGTCCGGCCTCTCCCACAGGCCCGATGAAACCCACCAAACCCTGAAATACACAGACTCAGTGTTGGATGGATGAATGGATAGACATTTGGGGGAAAAAATGGAATGTCAGCGTTTCTTACTCTTTCTCCCATGGTTCCAACATTTCCTGTGACACCGGGCTCTCCCTGCAGATATATTACAAGTCATTTGTTTACAATAATTATATCTTTAAATATTTTTTTATATTTTGAGTAAAAGAGCAAAAAAATCAAACGAGAGTATTAACTTTATTCACCTTAACTCCCTCTGGCCCAACCTTCCCAGGAAATCCTTTCCTGCCCATTCTACCCTGAAAAAAAAAGACAATGATGAATAGTTAATTGCGAGACACTTGCCAGTTAACGCATCATTAACATTCATCCCAAATTCCTGATGAATATAAAGGCTCTGCTTCCTTTGAGATGACAGTTTGAGGAGAGAGCTGGGAAGTTGTCTGCAGCTGTTGCAGCTCACTGTACATGCCGCTGAAACGTGCAATGGCGTGTACAGGTAATGCTGACAGTACATTTTGGCATGCTGTGTTCAATGACGGTAATGTTCCTCTTGCACAGACAGTAATTCCCGAGGTTAAGAGGGGGGCTAAGTGCTTTTTTTTACCAGCAATAACTCCGGGTCAGAGATATCTAAGCCAAACTCCTAAAGACTGAGTGACTCAACAATTCCAAAATTCACTCCAGAAAGGTTGGCAGCTTTCATAAGACAGTACAGACTAACACTGTATTTCACTCAGAAGCACACAGTAAAAGCTGATTATTGTAGTAACATGAGAATTAATAAGAGCTGTGACTTGTTATCACAGATTTAGATTTATGTCGCTGACTAATCGCATTAACAAAAGAAAGGAGGACTAAGAGAAAGAACAGAAATTGCACAAAGAGAGAGGGATGAAGAGGAGATGGTAAGAAAAGGGAGACAGAAGGTAAAGAGAGGGTGTCATTCTAAGCGCAGTGAAGCTAAAAGACAGCTGGCTGAGGAGGAGGACGAGTTGGAGGACCTGTGGCACCTGGCCAGAGATCAATCACAGCTCCTGAAGGAGTCATACACTTCTTCCCCTCGGATGGAGGAGAGAGGGTGTTAGAGAATGAGACGAGTGAGTGGGTTGGAGACGGGGGAGAATGGAGGGGGCTAGAGTGAAAGAAAGTACCGGGTGACTGTAAGTAGGAAGAAGATAAACTGATGAAGAAAAACAGGTAGGATCTGGGACAGTGAAAAAAAGCCGAATTAGAAGAGAATGTTTGAAAGCATGTCTATAATTGTAATTGGCAATTTTCTTTGTGATTCAATGAAGCATTTGAGAAATAACGTCAACAAATATTTCTGCAGTGACCCATTGACATCTTCCAGCAGTTTTTGGCAGCTACAAATCTTTCCACTTATAAACATGGTGATGGCAGATATCACCCCCTGGTGGCCAAGAATATGGACTGCATGCAGTCCTTCGTCGTGAGAGGACTATCGTCTCTAGAGACAAGCCAAAACAACCTCCATAAAACCCCAGCTATACATATCTACAGCTTCCCTTCAATGCAAACCAAGAACAATCCACAATGAAGACCTACTTTATTACCTGAAATAGAATTCAGATTAACTCTCAAACAAACTTTGGGATGCACAATTAAAATGGAGCAGTTCAGTTCAACTTCATACTGTATGAGACTAGGTGGCTGAGACTACAAGCAAGTTTCATGTGATATAGAGTGTATTGATCGTAGTATGATATTACACATTCAATGCCTTGTGGAGATTTACATTAGTGGGCTTTAACTGCAGAGGTAGCTAACACCATGCAAGGATTTCATTCAGATAAATACACTGTGAATTAGTTTATTGTACTGCAAAGCATGCAAACAGATTTAGCTTCATACTTCAGTTGGGTTTCCATAGACTCAGTGATATTTCTGTCTGTTCCTGTCTGATTTGTTTGCCACAGATATACAAAGGATATGGAATGAAACCATAATGATGCACACGATAGATGGTTTGATTGTTCTGAATGTTTACAGTTTAAACAAACATGCAAACTTACAAGAGTGCACTGCACACAAAACACACATGGATGTTATTTTCTCACATGCTACACTTGTAACAGTGATCCCTGTTATCAGCTCTCTCTCTCCTTCCTTTCCACCAGCCAGGCAACACCAGGTGTTCATAACACTCATAACTCACCTCCAGTCCTGTTGGGCCCGGTGGTCCGATCGGGCCCTCATCTCCCTGGAAACAGATGATATTGATCTTAGCATGAATTATGTTTGGGGACATAAAGCTGCCTTCAGCAAAGACAAGCTTTGTGCCATTAAACTTTTAATGCCTTTTGGCGCTTTGTGGTCGTTTTGATGTAGGTGGCAGTCTGACAGTCTTACCTCTAAGCCAGGCACCCCTCGGGGCCCCGGTAAACCTCTGGCCCCTGGCTTTCCCTGGATGTGTAAAAAGAAGGCAAATGAATGCTAATGTATAAAGGTAAATGTGGTATTTACACAGATGTTTTAGCCATGAGTTGTGTGTCTGTCGGTCAGTATGTCCACCACTTTGGTGCAGACTGAACTATCTCAACAACTATTGAATGGTTTATCATGACATTTTGTACAGACATTCATAGTCCCCAGAGAATGAATCTTTATGACTTTGTGATCGTGATAACACCATCATAAGGTCAAATTTGTTCAATACTTTGGTTTATGTCTCTGCTGTGCTTTTAGGGCTAATTAGCAAATGTTAGTATGCTACCACACTAAAGTAAGATGGTGAACACGGTAAACATTATACTGCTAAATATCAGCCTGTTAGCATTGGAAACGCACTGCTGCACCGATATATAAATATAAATATAAATACATACATAAAACCTCACAGTGCTGCTATAATGACTGCAGACTCTTTGTCTTGTTCCGTTTTCGGTTTTAAAACATTCAGCAGCTGATAGATTACTCAGCCAAGATGATGGTTTTGCTCACCTTTGGTCCTTCAAGGCCGTTCTCTCCCGGTGGTCCCATGTCACCAGGGAAACCCTGTCATAATCAATAATTAAAAAAAACGTTTCTATTGTCTGTCTGAAATGCAGACTCACACATTCAATGCAGCAATGTAGCTACAAACCTCAGGGCCCGGCGGTCCAGGTGCACCAGCAGGGCCTCTCTCTCCTAACTTTCCCTGTGACAAAGACAAACGAGAACATGAGAAATGTCTTAAAGGAATAGCTGGGTATTGTGGGAAATATGCTTATACGTTTTCTTGCAGAGAGACTTACATGAGAAGCTCATTACCGCTTGCATATCTGTTCATTCAATATTAGGCTACAGCTTGTAGAGCCTAGAGGTGCTGGTACGTGGATGTTGTTACCTTCAGACAGAGTCAGGCTAACTATTTCCCCTTGTTTACAGTCTTTATATTAAGCTAAGCTAACCTAACCGGCTGCTGGCTGTCTTATACTGAACGGACAGATATTAGAGTGTTGTCAGTCCCAAAATCATTTACATGAAAAGCATTCTGGTCACTAAAGGCCAAAGCTTACCTGTGGTCCTGGTTTCCCACGGATGCCTGGTAACCCTGGAGCCCCCTGGATGCCCTGTCCAATACAAACACAACACGTAAAAACTAAGACAGACAGTCGGACAGTATTCAGAAGCAAAGAGCAGAACCCGGAATTAGAAAACATTAGACATGCATGACTCTGCTCAGTATGTCTCTTAACTCTTGGGACCACTCTCTTTTATGATGCTAAAAGGGTTAGATTTGGCTTGCTTACACACACACACACACACACATACACACACACACACACACACACACACACACACACACACACACACACACACACACACACACACACACACACACACACACAAAAATACAGATAGATATACAAACACAGCACAAACACACACACAGCAAACACAATTAGCACGCACGCACAGTCTGCTCTAAGGTTGTGTAACTCTGGATGGGTGTTTTGGAGGCAGCATGCAGGCCAGTGTCTGTGCATGAACATTTATGACATGCACATAATGTGTTGCAGTGTTGATCTACCTTGTCGCCTCTGTACCCAATCTCCCCTTGTTCTCCGGGAATCCCAATGTCACCCTGACGGAGAGAGGAGGAGACGAACAGTAGGACGGATGAGGTGCGGACAGAAAGAAAGAGAAATGAAGAACATTAGGGGGAATTGTAACGTCCTACGTCGTCAATCACATTCAGCTTTTTCAACAGGCGATACTAATTACCGCTCTGTACATTATAAACATTCACACACAACAAGACTAGTTCATCGCATTAGCCAAGTTCTTCATGTGGTGTCAATCTGTAAACGTAAAGTGCATAATGTTGGTATATTCTTTTATTCAGACCAATTATTAGAAGCTAAAGTAACTAAAGTGGTGCAGTAATGTTTCATTCAACTCTGGCACATCAATTCTTCTTCAAATCCAGAAAAGGTCATTTATGCTTTTATCTCATCAGGTTCCTCTTAGGAGGAGAAACATCAACTGATGTAATGCAGAATGATTTTAAGATTATCTTAGCTTACATATGGGATTCTATTCATGAGTCTGACCAGTTCCTGAGAGGCTTTTAAGCAGTTACCAATACTGGCCCGGTCAATTTTAAACAGGCTTTTGCTAAGGCCCCTAAGTAAATCCTCCCGTCTGAGTATCTCAAACATGCAAAGCCAGTGTTCCTATTTATAATTTTCTGTTCCGTCTTCTTTTTCTGGCATTTTACTAATTCTTTGAAATTCTTTTCAATTATAATTTACAAAATATTTTACTGTTTTATGTATTTTAGTTTTCATCATGTATTTGGTTAACATTGTCTTTTAAAAATTAACAATTTCTAACATTGTTTATAAAGCTGCTACATATTTACATTAAACTTAAAGGAATAGTTTGACATTTTCTTAAATATTATTATATGCTTTCTTGCAGAGAGTTAGATTAGAAGATCGATACTACTCGCAAATCTGTACAGTAAATATGGAACTGGTTAGTTTAGCCAAAGCCTGTCTATGGAGAGCCATTTCATTCCCTAATTAGCACCATTGTACCGAATTTGGTTGCAGTTCCACCAGATTTCCACTGGGGGTGATCGCAGGCAAGTGCAAAATGAATGGGACTCTATGGAGCTAGACGGCTAAATTTGTCTCTTTCGCATGATTGTCGTTGACAGATTTGATTGTAATTTTGCAAGTTCAACATGGATTATAGGTTGAAAGTTGAATGAACGAGTACTTATGTCCTTTCAATTTCTTATAGGTTGAATCGTTGTTGCCCATAACACGCTAGCATTCTGCTAATGAATGCTGATTGGTCAGTGAAGGACTGATTACGACCAGAGATCCCACTTGATGGCATCCGAAGCGGAACCAGAATGTCAGAGTGAATATTTCGGCGTGGTCTTTAAAACATTAACAAACCTATTTCTAGCACGTGCATTGACAGGGAGAGCCTAACCTGTCAGCTGTGTTGTTGAAGCCTCGAGAGAAAAAAGGAAGTGACTCAGAGCTTGCCGTAAAGCAGTATCTCCGGCCGTACGAAGTGTATGACGTCATTGACATTTTAAAAGGCTTTTTAGAACCAAAAAGCCACTTAAAAAAAATCCAGCAGTGTGTATTTTCTTTGCCTCCCCTTTCAAATGCAACATTCAAATTACTAGACAAAAAATTATATCCTGAGAAAAGTGGATTTTGAGGGGTATAGCTACATAGACCACCATTCATTCTGCACTCGCCCATGAGCACCCTATAGTGGAACCAGAGTGGAACTGCAACCAGTTCAGAAGCCGGAAGTATCGAGAGAGTGGAACTTCTTCCCTTATTAGAAATTCTTTGGTTTAGCTTAGCTCAACTTAAAGACTTACTGGAAAAAGGGGGAAACAGCTAGCCTGGCTCTGTCTGAAGTCTTAATAAATCTGCACACCAACACTTAATATCTCGTTTGTTTAATTCACACACAAACTGAAATGAGCTGGACTATTTATTAGCTATGTGCAATGACTTTCGAGTTTGTTATATAATGTGAGCTGTTGAGGTGCTGGTAAGCAGATTTTGTTACCTTTGGACGGAGCTAGGCTAGCTGTTTTGCCCTGTTTGCACTGCAGTCTTTATGCTAAGCTATGCTAACCGTCTCCTGGCTCCAGTTATATACTGAACAGACAGATATGAGAGTGGTATCGATCTTTCTAAAATGTCAAACTATTTCTTTAAAATGTATTATCCTTGCTGACTGCCAAAAAATGAATCATATCACAAAATGGATTTCATAGAAATGACATAGAAATGACTTATATGGAAATTAAAGAAACCCGTCCAATCTCATGCTTTATGACAATCATCAGAAGTTTGCATCTGTGTGGTTGAAGGTGGGACCTAGTGAAAACATGCTCTATTGACAGAGATGGCTACAATAGGATGCAAAGGAGTACATATCCATCACATGCTGCTCAAACACAGGCCAATAACAGGAATATTCAGATCACCTTATCACCTTTCAGTCCTGGTTCTCCTGGATTTCCTGGCACCCCCTGGAACAAACAACAACAGATGGTTTAGAAAGGGACCCCCAAAAACCGAAAACACCTAAATGTAACCCTCATGGAAACATAGTCTGCAATGTCTTCAATAGTCTTCAAACTCTGCTTATTGGCCTATCTCTTGTATTAAATTACACATAATATAACTAAAAGACAGTGCAAACAAGACAATACAAGTTAGGACAGGGAAGGTAACAGTTTCCATGTGTGTGTGTGTGTGTGTGTGTGTGTGTGTGTGTGTGTGTGTGTGTGTGTGTGTGTGTGTGTGTGTGTGTGGGATTACCTTCAGTCCATTAGGTCCTGGAAGGCCCATCTCTCCCAAAGGTCCCATATCACCCTGCCGCCAGAAGAGGGGACAAATAAGAATTCAGATTCAGTGATATCATTCACAAAGTACCGATAAACACATGTCTCAGACCCCTGAATTTGATTTAACATACAGACACAATGAGTACACTGTAGTTCACTTTGGCATTCATTAAACGTAAGAAGAAGCCTCATTGTCTTGCTTCCAGATTATCCATGCGGCCATCACATTGCACACAACACAAACACAATGGATGATAATATACGACTAAACTTAAAGATGAAGACTAGATCTTGCTGTCTGAAGCCAAGATTGTGTTTCATCTGAAGCCTGAATCCAATGATGTGGATGTAACCAATAAATGCTGAAGGTAACATCTGTTCCACCACTGTAAGAAAAAAAAAAAAAAAGGAACCAGCACTGGGATTCCCAGCTGTGGATGAAATTACTTTTGTATTGGTGTCATGTAATTCTGTGTGGGATGGGCCACTTAGTGGCATGACACGTAAATAAAATATCAATCATTCATTCATAGCCCGGAAAGAAGTAGCAGAAGAAAGACAGAACAATATTGCAGTCATAATGACAAGGGAGAAATTTCACTTCATTCAGTAAGGAACAATTATACAGAGCGATTAAAGACTTTATCGGATCATCTGCTTTCTTGTCAGTGTGGGAGAGGAAGAGAGACTGTATCGTCACAACATCACAGGCTGTTAGTAGTTATCTTATTGTTATTCTCTACTGCTCGGCATTTTCTGCTTACAAAGACCTACAGGGTGGCCTTGGCTCAGTGTGTTAAATATTTCTCTCTCTCTGAAAACTGTAGTATCTGCACGTGTGACAGAGGATGTTATTGAATTGAATAAGATACTGCATAACTGTCCCTCACAACAAAGTCACTTAATTTTGGTGCTGATGGTTGAAAGGTAAAAAAGTTTCTCTTTCTTCAGCTGGGAAAATCTTATTCTAATTGAGAATATAAAGTTGTAATCATACTTTCCCTCTAAAAATAACAGTATCTGTTCTAGGCCTGTCCCTATCAACCACAAATGTTCTGCTTACCTATCGAAATTGCAGAAATGCATAAAGAAATACAATATATTATCCTGTCTAATGTGTTTAATTTAATTCAGATTTCTGGTTTCTTATAAATGTATGCCACAGGGGGCGCCCAGGTTCAATTCTGGCCAGCACCACAAACTTTTCAACCTCCATCATTTCAAAGAAGGATAAGAGGAAGATGGTGTGTGTAAAAATATTTTACAACTGAGTATGGAGAGAGAAATACATATAGAAAGATAGAGAGAAACAACGGAATAAAATGGTACTGCAGTTCAGAAAGTCCCTCTCCTTCTTCTTGAGAAGTTGTCCACATAAAACACTTTCCTTTCCTCAACAGTGGCCTGCCTTTATCCAAAGTTCAGGCCTGCAGTCCCCAGAGAAGGGTGTTTGCATATTTATATCTTTGAAGTGCAGCTCAGTTGCTGCTGCTGTGTGTACTATACAGTATACTGTAGGGTCAGATGGATGCAGATGACACGGAGCTCAGAGCAGAACTGTAATCAGAGAGTCCTCCAATTACAGGCCTACTACCACCACCGGTGGCCTAGAATAGACTGGGAGGAGCGGCAGCGACGGATGAAGACGGGACATGACAAGAGAAACCAGGGAGACATTATAATCAGACACAATTATGTGGCTATCGGGCTGAGCAGAAATGAAGGGCAAGGTGATGGGTGGGCACGGGGAGTTCCTGTTAAAAAAAAAGTTAATAAGAGAGAGATTCAAGAGAAAAACAAGATGCCTCATTAAGGTCTGTTTGATCGATCACTGGATCACTGTCATGTTTGTCATGAGAGTATATGGGAGGGACAAAATGCATAACTCAGACTTAACAATTATGGCGGAAAAAAAAACATTCTCTTCCGTCTTGGATTCCAAAAACAAGCCACTTTCACAATTTTAGATATGTTTACAGCGGTAAAGAACCTACGGAGAGTGGTTAGTTTCCCACCAAAGTGGCTGGCAGTGTAAATGATGATGAGAGCTAATTGAGTTTTTTTTTTTTCTCAATTAAGCAGGCATATTAGGTTTCATTTAAATACAGTCTCTTATAGCTATGTATTTATGGAATAAGTGTGTGGGAATATAGGGTGTTTAGACTAAGCACACTGATTACACACAGAAACACACACAAACTGCTACTCACAATAAGTCCAAGAACTCCGTTTGGACCGGGGGCTCCCAGCTCACCCTAGTCAGAGAGGAGGAGAGAGATTCAGTGAGATGAAGGGAGAGGGAGAAGGAGCAAGTTTCTGGGGTTATTGGCTCCTTTTAAAACAAACATGCTCAGAAGAGTGGCTCAGTGTTCATCACAGCTTATGAGAGGGGGCTGTGTGCATGTATATGTGTGTGTGTGTGTGTGTGTGTGTGTGTGTGTGTGTGTGTCTGTCTGAGGTAAAGGTGGAGGGGGATGTGAGCCCATCGTCCACTAAGGCTTTTTTAAATCAGCAAGTTCGTTCTCCCTCCAAAAATGAAAGACACAGAATTTTGTACAGACATTCGTGTTACTCAGGGGACGAATCTTAATGACTTCAATGCTCCTCTGACTTTCCACTAGCACCACCAGCTGGTCAAAGTTTTCACTTATCCAGTGAAATATCTCAACTTCCACTAGAAGAACTGGTACATGTTTTCAAAACAATGTATTATGTGTCTCCTGACTTTTCCTCTAGCGCCAACTTGAGGTTGACATCTTTGATTTTTAGTGAAATGTCTCAACAACTATTGATCCCCTTACTTTTCATGGTACATGGAACATGGTAAATATTATCCCTGCTGAAGATCAACATGTTAGCATTGTCATTGTGAGCATGTTGGCATGCTGATGTTAGCATTTAGCTTAATGCACCGACTTATTGATCCATTATCTGACTGAGGTTTGGCAAATAAAAATCTATGGCCCTGACCTGATGTCTCTGAAATATCAGTAGCCTAACTCTGCTGTGTATTAATAAATCCATGGCGCTGTCTGTGGTGCTGAAGCAGCAGACGGATTTGTGACTTTTCTCGGATTCCCGCACCTTCTGTCAGTTTATTCTTGGATCTATTATATTCTCTAAATTATTTGGCTAGGGGAGAGGATTATGGGCGCTTCGCTAGTCACAGGTGAAGAGAACATTAAAAATGACTAAATCACCTACTGGATGTGTAAAGGATGTCACCGTGGATTTCATGAACTCTTTGTACGGATTATTCAAAATATGGGCTAACATCTGATGCAGAACTCATACTCTGGAAGACGTGGCCTTGCTCTCAGGGGGAAAAAAACAGCAGGGCTAAAAAAGGATTATTTGGAGTTCAGTTGTGTGATCTACAGAACTGTACCATTGGAAAAGTCAAGGATGTGTGAGCAAAGTCTTTTTTCAAACATGAATACGCTTTATGTTTATAAGTGTGTTAAAGAGCAACTGGCTGATGTGTTTATGTTTTCATTTAAGAGTTTACCACTCTGACTGATGAAGTGCTACATTTGTCAGAATGACAATATCCAGAAATAGTGAAAATGCTAAAATCAAATAAGTATTACTCAAAACATCCTATTACATAATTTACTATTCTTGGATATCACCTCCTAATAATACTGCATGTGTGTGCGTGTGTGTGTGTGTGTGTGTGTGTGTGTGTGCGTGTGTGTGCATGCGTGTATTTTTGTGTGTTGGCGGCAAGTTTACATTGGAGAATGGAAAAGGTTGCATTTGAAAGCCAAGCGAGCTTACTGGCATCTGCTTACTACTGCAGGTTTTTGAAAGTGACTGCCAAGTAAAATTATCGGGATAGGATGAAATAAAATACAGCAGTAAAACTTGTCCAGAGCAAAAAACTAACTTTAAATGAAAGCGAAAAAAAAACTGCAGGACTGCCAGGTGATTTACTCACCAGCACTGCCAAAATGTCAGTACTAAAACAGCAGGGGGTGAGTGTGTGAGTGAAACCACTGCTCTGTTTGTGTGTCTGGGAGGGCTGTGTGTTTGTGTGTGTAAACACGTGGATTGGTTATGTATTTAGGTGACTGAGTGTGTGACATACTGGCTCTCCATCTGGTCCAGGTGGTCCTCTCTCCCCAAAGTCCCCTGGAAACCCCTAAGGACAGAGAGAGAGAGAGAGAGAGCGAGAGAGAGAGAGAGAGAGAGAGAGAGAGAGAGAGAGAGAGAGAGAGAGAGAGAGAGAGAGAGAGAGAGAGAGAGAGAGAGAGAGAGAGAGAGAGAGAGAGAGAGAGAGAGAGAAAAAAAAAAAAAGAGAGAGAGAGAGAGAGAGAGAGAGAGAAAGGAAAGAAGCTTTTATGTTCGGCTGCACACTAACAGTGACAATCAAACTCAGACATCCATTACATTTAAAGGGTCCTATTCTTTTATATATGTAGTCTAATGTCTGCTTTATTAAACATGTGATATCTAATTATTTGGCCACTTTGTAGCAAACATTTTCTTATTTACACATCCAGCAGATACGGAGCAACATTTGCTTTCATTTGGTGTTTCTGGCCACCTTTTCAGTTCTATTTGGTCTCTACCAACTACTGAGGTAAATATCTGGGACTTTAGCTGCTAAATGTTCCACTATCTACTATCTATCACCAGCTAGTTGCTAACTTTGTCTGTCTGCTGTTTGGTGCTGCACAGCTACCTGCCTGCTGCGTCTGAAATCAAAACTATGAGAGCACTGACGGTGAAACAAAACAGTAAAGTTATGTACCATAAAACCAAAACAATGAGCTGAAAGATGCTATAAATCTCCATAGAGCGGAGGGGAAGATAAATCACATAAAAGTAGTAATTTGATCTATTGTTAAAAAAAAAAATATTTTGGTTATAGCCGCTTTTATGTACAGTAAAAATAGTTACTGCATATATAGTTCTGCAATTACAGAATTAAAGACACTTGTTGTAAAATATGACAACAATGTGCTTTTCATTGGAGGAGGGTGTGTTCAAATTATGGAGTAAATAATTATGTCTTTAACTATGGAGTCAAATTTACAGAGCGTGTGTTCACAAATACCGCTGACTGTTACACAACAAAGAGTGCTGCTACTGTAATTCCACAGCAATTATAACAATTTGTCTGAGTCAAACATAACATTAGATATAAAGCAATCTGAAATATGTACAAACTAAGAGCATAATTGCCCCATTATATGCATTAAATCTATCAGCTGCAGGGTGTGGGCAAACAACTGTTCTATTTAGGCTGAGTACACTTTCTAAATGCAACAAGAGAGCGCCAAGTAATTACTCTGTCCATTTAGCAGTAAACGGGATGCTAATCTGAGGTATGCTAACAGTTGGTGGTGAAGCAAAGACAAACCACATCTGCAGAAAGCACAAGCGCCAATGCATCTTAAACCCAGACCATCCAGAAACACTCATAATGACTAGGTCCTGCTGTTGTGGCCTCCACACATTGTTCAAAAATGGTAATTACTGTAGATACATTCAGAAAATGGCAGTTATTTTTGTAATAGTAGAGATGTTTTAGATAAACAGCATGCATATTTATTTTAATCTGTGGCTTGCTTTAGAATAGAATCTGCTGACTAAATGTAACTGTTTGTATTTGAGTTGCAGTTTTGGATATTTTTGACTTCATATTCAAACAAAAATAAATCCTTGTGACTGATGGTATGCTAATTTTCACGTATCCTTCCATCTACTGACACATCCCATCAGGTCAATGACATGAACAAAACTTACTAAATGCTGTAATTGTACAGTGTAACAAAAAGCTCTTTTCCGTTCCTATTAGGCCATTAAATAAAATTTGGGATCCCACCAAAACACTGCATGGGACTGCTTTATGGTTCTAAGAGATTGTGCGCATAGGGGGAAGCACAAGTGCAGCAGAAATCTATGAAGCATGACAGTGACCCAAAGGATAAATCATACAGCTGTCACAGCTGCCGTACAAACTAAGGACAAATGTGGGAAACGTATCTCTGCCAAGTACAGCACTTAAAAAAAGCCTTTGATGAGAGTCATACGAGCCTGCTTTAACATGATGTGAGAGAACCCTGTTCTTCAGCTTGGAGATCAAATAGTAACACACCGCAGCAGCAATCAGATACCGGGTTGATGTGAAAAAACTGCAACTGATGAGCCTGATAAAGACAACCTTAAAAAAGACAAACAAACTCTAAAAAGTGAAGTTGAGTGCAGAACTCTTGGCGATGCACTTCGGAAACTTTTTAGGCTCTCCACTGTTTTAGATATATCTATTCCCTCATCACTCTTTGGTAGATTGCAGACTGATTATGTGTGCGTTTCCTCGACAGAGCACAAGCACTGTGTGTGTATGGCCATTAAATGTCTGGCTGCAGTTCAGTTCTTCTGTTCTTTGTCCTCCGCCAGGGAGGAGAGGGATGATCTCTTAGGGATCATCTTGTAAGTGTCCTAGCTTTCCATTTTCCATGCAGGACCACTGAAATCAAAAGATGATGATTTGTGTATTTTTCACTTGTGTACACGTCAGCTATAAAAGGGCTGTAGCACTTAAAGTGGCCTTTTTAAATGATCAAAATTACAGGACTCGCCTGCTACTCTATTCTTTTTAGTGTGAAACTGCATAAACAATGTTATGGATTGTGATACGCTGTCATTAATTTGTTTTGGGCCATGAATAGCAGTCCTGCGGTTGTCATGAAATCATCCAGGATGTGCTTGGAGCAGTATAAGACCAAGCTGTGATGACAGCACTTCCATGAATAGTGAATAATTTAAGTTTTGCATGACCTGTGCCAAAACAAAATGTTGCAGAAAAACTGAATAAGCTCACGAGTCTTAGAATGCAGGCCTATTTGAGTGGGGAGAACACACAAACACAACAGAAAAATCGGATGCAAACATGCAATCCAAAGCCTCACGCATGGTGAATTTGCATCCCCAGCTACTTCCTAAACATTTGCCTAATTACAGAATAAGCTGCAGTTCTCAGAACCTCACACTAAGTGGACACTGGCATGCGTGTGTTCAGGCGTTTTGGTCTATAAATGCCTTATTTACTGAAAAGCCAATAAGAAACAGCTGCAGAATGACCTCAGCAGTGAGTTTCAGGGTTACACACTCTTTCTCAAACTGACTTTTGAACACTATCTGACACACACAACAGATCGGACAGCTTCCTCCAAATGGCTTGACTCCATGCTGGGGGACCAAAAGCCCTTTATTCCAACAAACACCTTTTTCTTGTTGCATTCAAGACCTCGAAATGCGGCTGGTGGGACTCCACATGTATTCAGGCTGCAGTTAACCCTTCCAACCACCATGGAAATATTGCGTTGACACAATGACGTAAATCCAGACCTTATCAATTTTCACGTGTAGTGTAGGTGTTGGAGTACTTGCAGCAAAAGCTCTTAATATGACCCAAATAGAAGAATGAAACTTCATTGCGGTGCTAATTTAATCATTGCCTCACTTGAGCGTCATTTGATATCTGTCACCTTCTCCCCAAATGAGTCTTATCCTTTAAAAAACATTCACAGTCAGCCAAGCACAATTCATCACAATTTGAAAAGATTATCTGTAAAGTATGTTGAGACAAAACTTTACCGGCCTACCCATCTTGCCCCTCTTCCCTGGTTCACCGGGAATGCCCTGAAAATTAAAACAAGAGAGAGCAGAGGTGGAATAGAAAACAAAGCAGAAGTGGGAAAGGAAAGGGTTCAAGGAAGATAGAAAAACAAAGAAGAAAGACAATATGTAAAAACCATATCAAAACCAAAGCACTCTTTAGCATAACTGATTCAAGACCAAAACACACAATCAAAAAGCCAAAGCTGTAAGCTTCTCTAAACTCTTGCCTGCAGCCTATCCAAAATTTCCCCAGCCTATTATGAGAGATTTAGGCCTCCAGCTCATATATATATATATGTTAAATAAACACCAGTTTCTCTTGGGAGAAGACAGGCAGACACAGTCTGTTGTGTGGAGCTAAGGTATGAGTGATCTCGCAAACTGGCTGGCTGGCTGGAGAAATCCTGATTACAGCCTGCCCTGCGCTGACGCAACCTCCTGGAGCATGTCATAAGTAGGCTAATCGCTTCATGTTTTAGAGGCTGTACAGAAGGAGGAGGCCTTGATGAGTTCAGGCAGTTCAAAGGCTCTAAAAGGGGGCTTTTATCATATGAGTCATCAACACTCCCACACAGTGACTTAAGACAGCTGAATGAAATGGCAAGACAGGCACTCACTCATCTCATAGGGCCCATTACCTGGGTTCAGTTGGTCACTGTACATTTTTGCAATTATTGAGTGTGCTTGAGAGAAAAATACACATTTGACAAGAACTCACTCTTTCGCCATCAGGCCCAGGCAGGCCAAAAAGCCCCGGGATTCCAATGAAACCCTGCAGGAGAGGAGAGGAGAGAGGAAGGTGGGAAAAAGAAGAGAGAGGAGGAATATGGGATGTGAGTATTTGGACGCCACAAAAGCAGCAGGAGGAACAGCAATTCCCATTGGCTCTAGGGCTGGGTTTCAGGGTTGGAGGGTCCAGCATGGATAGGGTGGACTTCCATGAAGAACCAAGCCATGAGGCAAGTGTATATGCCCATGGACTGCATGGTGCTGGCTTCCACGATGTAGTCCAAGGGCACATACCCTCACGCCAGGGATCTCTGAAGATAGCCAGGACATCACACTGAGCTGTCGGTGCAGGGGGAGACACACACAGGAACACAAGCACAAACACCACAACAGTTGAACAGTGGAGGAACAGGTAGATGCTAGTCTCAGGCAAGCACGAGTTGGGTTGGTTTACGGGCACACAATATGGAGTATGCTGCAAAAGAGAGTGCAGAATATTTGGAAAGGTGGTTCAGTGAGAGAGAGAGAGAGAGAGAGGACTAGAATGCCTCCTTAAGACAGCAGGGCCTCATAGGAGCTTAAACAGGAAATTCCAGCCAGTGGGGGCAGGGGAGGCTTTGGTGCAGCCAAAGGGGAGCTGATAAAGAACCTTTATTGGAACGAAACATAAAAATCCCTGTTTGTGTCTGTGAGTGTGTGTTTTTTTGTTTGTGTACCTCAAGGGTGTGTGTTTGTATGTGAAGGCTTATCAACACCCAGTCTTTCAGAAAGTGTCTGTATACAGTAATACAATGTTGAATACACTGGTTGAGTGAGTGTGTATGAATGTGTTTATGTGTGCAGAGGTGGATGCCACCAAAGTGGCATGTATGCTCTCATACATGCAATGTTGTTGCATCTACGTGCACATGCATGTCCTCATGCAACAACAGTTTTACAGCACAAAATACCAACAGTTTGCAACCTTTAATTAAACATCTTTCTACGTGTCTTAACTGAGTCTCCTCTAAATATTGCAAAATAAAAAGTGTCAGAAAGCTGTCAGGCTGACTGCCTTCCCTATAAACAAGTTCACTGGTCCTGTCAAAGAACCAATGTTAGTAATTTGGACAGATAAAATCACTCTTGAGCAACACACTTGAAGGGAAGACGTTGAGTTAACTTACCCGAACGCCTTTAGGCCCCATTGGTCCTATAGGCCCGGGTAAACCCTGAAAAACAAAGAGAGGAAATTTATTTCAGCGGCTCAACACATACTGTAATGTTTTTCTAAAATACACTGTGAATGTGTTTGTCATTGTGCATCATGATGGCATGAAAAAGTGGCAGGCCAAAGACTTACAGTCTATCAAACACATTTAAGATGCATTCTATTCAAATAATTTAGTTAATGTTAGTATGTATTATTTACAGTTTCTTGTAAATATGCCAGTATACTGTAGATGGATCACTTAATTTCTTTTTTATATTTCAACGCCTCTATACAGTATTTACCCAACTATTTCCCTCCAAATCAGCTGTTCAACATAACCTAATTCCACTTGGCCATCTGCCCTTACTATGGCCCTGACTACAACTGTACCAGTCACAGCAGAGGATTTACTGCACCTGCCTGCCAGGATAACCTTTGGCACCTGGGCTTCCGACTGGACCTTGTTCTCCCTGCAGGGAAGAGAGAGAGAGAGAGAGAGAGAGAGAGAGAGAGAGAGAGAGAGAGAGAGAGAGGGATGAAGGTGAGATGGTGATGGAGAGAGGTGGGGTGGGTGATCAAAATGACAGTAAAGCAAACACAGGCAGGCCATTCTGCACAGGCAGACAGTTTCCGAGAAGGAGACAGTGCACAGGAGCTACAGTTAAAAGAGCCAACTACTGTATAACAAGGGCATGAATTGAAGGAGTGTTTGCACGCTAAAAGTGTGTAGCCATTATCAGCTAAATGAACTCAAAGTATCAAAAGTACTAAATGCCCCTGTGAATGATATACTGTTATACTTTATATTATTATAACTGTACTCTCGCATTGCCAGACCTTCATTCACAGCGCTGCGGAGGAGGGTCTGGCTAGTCCACACAACATTCGTGGATGGGAGAAAAACGTGCTCTGGTTTATTGGCATTTCTTTAAAACAATCAAAATGGTCTTGGGCGGCGCCGGACACAATGTGCCTCTGTTAAATAGCCTCGGGAAGGAAATTGTTTTGGTGGAACGTGTGCTCGCTCAAAAGTTGTTTTAGTCGAGCAACAGACAATTCAGATTAGACAGATAGTCTAGCTAGCTGTCTGGATTTACCCTGCAGAGATCTGAGGAGCAGCTAGTCCTCATAAATCAACCAGAGTTTAGAATGTCAACACAAAGAAAGCGGAAGGTAACGGACATCAGGCCGAAAATGAGGGACATCTCTGGCGGCACCTGAACAATCCTGGAATTTTCGTTATTTTATTTTTTTATTGTACAATAGTCAATACAGACAATTAAGGCACAATGTGATTGTACAATTGTTGAAAAGTGTTGACAGCTTTGAGGTAGAGACAAAACATAACAAATAAAGAAAGAAAAATAATAAGTAGGGAATGTAAGTCCAACAAAGAAAAGAGTCTTCAAAAGTTTTTTTAAATAAATGGGTGTTTCACTGAATCAAAGGCTTTGTAAAATCTTAGAAATAGAATAAATCCACTCTCTATAAACACATGACTGTAATCAATCAAATCTAAAATCAGTTTTATGTTATTGTGGATAGATCTTCTACCAGGAAACCCAAATTGAGTTTCATTTATTATCTGGGAAGAACCTAGTTTCAGTCTTACATCCGGAAAGCAGTTTATAAGCTGTGTTGAGTAGTGTTATTGGTCTTAGATTGTCTAGTAATATTTTATCCTTGCCAGGCTTTGGAATAAGTTATAAAATATATATCAAACAATCCTAGAAATGAAATGTCGTCAATATAAACTATTATTACTGATACAATCAGGTGCACAGAAAGTTGCAATTTACTGCTGTAGTTTGTCAAGGTGATGTTAGTGTTAAGTATTGTTTTTACTGTTGTGTTGTTTTATGCTGTTTTCACTGTATTTTAATTTATTATTAACAATGATGATCATGTAGCAAAAACTACAAGATTTGCCTCTGAATTGTAGTGGAGTAGAAATATAAAGTGGCATGAAATGAAAATACTTACTATTATAGTAAGTATTTATATTTATTATATTTATAATACTAGTATTTTAAACTGGTACTTAAGTACCGTACGTGAGTAAATGTAAATACTACCATTCCTACCAAGTATATCTGTTGGGTACCAGGACTCATGGTTACTGCTAAGAGTTAATGAGATGTGGACTGTGCATAGAAGCTAATTAGGAGTGTGGTTTGTGTGTGTGTGCTTTGTGCGTGTGTGTGTGTGTGTGTGTGTGTGTGTGTGTGTGTGTGTGTGCAGCAGACTGTATCCAAAATTCTCAGAGTGAAGTGTTCATGTATAACTTCCTTTGACACACTCCGGACGTGTAGCCAGGTGCACTGCTTGCCATTCCCTCTCTTGGATACATATAGTGCATAATGCAGCCAGTTAAAACCAGACAAGATTTTGGCTGAATGAGGTTTGGATCTTTAACTGGTCAGCAGTGAAGAGGGGCTCTGAGCACGGCCCATGGCGTATTACAGTAACAAAGACTTATCAACACCAGCTGGTCTTTGCTCTTAATAGCTGGAGAGTCCACACTGCCAAACAGTTGTGCTTATTATTCTATCACTGCTGCTACGGTGATTCAGATTCAGGGCTAGAGCCGTCATCATCATCACCATCAGTAGCAGCTCTGTGGGAAAGAAGGGGGTGTTCGAGGATGGACAGAGTGACAGGACATGGCGGTGAGAGAGCAAGAGTACTCCTCCAGGATAAGTAGTGCGGGAACTCCCTGTGCAAGTGACGTCACCCGGAGAACGGGGACTTGCTTAAAACCCTGTGACAATGAGGAAAATGTTCCACTCTGCTTTCCATGACTCAGGCCTTTCCTTAATACCAACAGTAGTATGACCCTGACAGCCTGACTGAAAATAGCTCTGGACAAGAGGCTGGATGCTCCATACTTAAAATAGTCCTTTTGGGCTGGACTAAACAGCTAGAGTCATGTCTCCTCCCACTTGTTGAACTGATTTCCATAGTTTAAAGAAAGAGGGACAGATAGAGGAGAAAGAGACTATAAGAGAAATGACATGCGCACACACGATTGAGATGGCATCAAGGTAACATGCTGTAGGAGAGGCTGAACATGGTCCAGAGACAGAAAGTCACACAAAGGAAAACTTTCTCCAAAGCTGCAGTGTTATAGCCGTGAGTGTGTCACTGTTGGCCTAGTTGGCTTGTTCCCGTTTCTCTTCTCTCTATTTTCTCTCTCTTTGGCATCGCTTTCTGATATCCTGGAGAGCAGCGCTGCAGCACAGCACTTTGGCCAGATGTCTATCCTCACCAGTACTTCATAACAGGCTAATCTAATATGGCTTCACCTCAGGCATGCTTGCTGCGTGCACACAAACACACACATACACACAGATAGAGTGGATGATGACTGAGCTTTTAAAGAATGAGGTGAGACGTGAGAATATGAGGGATTAGTCACTGATAAGGGCCTTGATGGTGGAGTCCATACACTCATTGGGGCAAATGCACAAAGTGCAGATTATGGGTGTGCATCAGGGATGTTTTATATATATATATATATACACACACTACCGGTCAAAAGTTTTAGAACACCCCAATTTTTCCAGGTTTTTATTGAAATTCATGCAGTTCAATGTCTTATTGTACTCTGAAATAAAAGAATAGAACAAATGAACAATCTTGTTATTTTTTCCTAAGGTAGTTCAGGCATAGCTTGGACTTCTGTTTTGGGTCATTATCTTCCTGACCAACTAGGCGCATACCAGAGGGTACTGCATGGTGCTGCAAAATGCTGTGGTAGCCGTTTTGGTTCAGGGTGCCTTTCACTCTGTACAAATCACCGACCCTGGATCTAGCGAAACAGCCCCAGACCATCACGCTTCCTCCTCCATGTTTGACAGTTGATGTCACACACTGAGGAACCATCTTTTCGCCTACTCGACGGTGTACAAAAATCCTGCGTGATGAACCGAAGATTTCAAATTTTGATTCATCAGTCCATAACACCTTCTTCCAGTCTTCAGTAGTCCATTGACGATGTTTCTTGGCCCAGGCAAGCCTCTTTTTCTTATTCTGACATCTTAGTAATGGCTTTCTTGCTGCAACTCGACCCATCAAACCTGCAGCTCAAAGTCTTCTCTTTACAGTTGAAACTGAGACTGGCTTATTACGACCACTATTAAGCTGTGCTTGAAGCTGTTGTCCTGTGAGCCGCCTATCACGCAAGCTGTTGACTCTCAGAAACTTGTCTTCTGATTCTGTTGTGGCTTTGGGTCTGCCAGACCTCTTCCTGTCAGAGTTCCCCCCAGTTTCTAAGTGCCTTTTGATGGTGAAGAATACTGTACTCACTGACACCTTGACTTTCTTCGCAATTTCTCTGTAGGAAAGAACAACATTCTTAAGTGTTATGATGGTCTGTCTCTCTTCCATTGTTAATTGCCTTTTTCCCGCCATTTTTATGGCAACACACTACTTTCTGCAGTACAATACTGTTCAAATAATGCTCACCAGGGTACGGTACCACAGTGTGTTCCAACAATACTTTTATACAAACAGAAGGGGTTGTAAGTAATACAGACAAGTTGGAACACTTGTGGGAATTGGTAGCACCAACTTTCAAAGCTTGATCAACCTCCATTGCTGCAGAACAGCTTTACATTGTTAACCCATTTCTTGTTCCCTGAAAAAGGCCTTTTTGTAAAATTCTGAAATGTACATTATTTTTTAGTTTTGGGTAACCTTACTTTTTTTTTAACCTCAGTTCACCACTTACCATTGTACCATTTCAAGCTATTCATTGGACTTTCAATAAAAAACTAAAAAAATTGGGGTGTTCTAAAACTTTTGACCGGTAGTGTATACACATATAAGAAACAAGGACAAAAACATTACATCATCTTGGCATAAATTGCAAGATGTGTGGGATTAATGGAAGTGTAAAGAATAGCAGTGACATGGGAGAACAGCATTTACATAGTATTAAAGCCAGGGAAAAAGGTATTGATGGAATAGAGAAAGATACTTACAGGCTCACCAGGGAGTCCAGGTGGACCAGGGTAACCTTTCTGTCCCTAAAGAGACAAACATAAAGAGGCATGGGAAGTTAGTTGAAGCATATAACTATGGACAGGTGAAAGAAACCACAGAAATTCTGAAACAGTACACAGACAAGGAAAAACCTGACAAGCAACAAGTGTAGTTTTGTGCAAAGTAAAATATGCATGTCAACGATAACAGGGCAGACAGACAAGTCCAGTGCCATATGCAAGGAATCAATCTGCCCTTCTGTCAAGGGATCAGACTTTCCATTGGCCGTGTTCATAGAGAAATGGTGCTCGCAAGGCCGTGCCAGAATCATGGCATGTTGAGCATATAAATGCCTTCCTGTTTGAGTCAGATAGCAGGTCCCTCCCTCCGTCTGCAGAGCAGACTACAACACTGAATACAACCTGACATAGTATTTTCTATGGTTCTGCTGACTCCAGCTATGAAAGGCCCCCAACAAAGAGTGGAGAACAACTAAATCAAAGTTGGGAAGGCATTTCTTTCCAGACCACAGTTTGATAGAGTGCGAGAGCAAGAGAGAAATAAGAGGAAAGAAAAAAAAAATAAACAGAAGAGGAAAGAAAGGAAAGACTCCTGTTGTCCCGTTTTCCTAAACCACAGCTCCAGAGTACCAAGCCAAGACTTCCTGAGTTCCTGTAAACCATCCTTTAACCATCTGACTGCAGCAGGGGGAGAGGACACAGCATCCCTGTTCTCATTATGTTACATGATCACTCTCACTGGCTTTACAACGTCATACCAGCACTTTAAACTGCCATTGTCAGCATTATACTTCACAATTACTGTAGTACTTAAACAGGTACAGCAACTGTGTCAACAATACATTTGGTGCCAATATTACAGTTCAAATAAAATAAATATTTTTAGACAGTTTTTCATCACAGACCTAATCATTAAACTAAAATACAATTTTCTCTGCTTCTAACACAAATCCAAGCGTTCTGTTGGAGAACTTTTCTGCCTCGTTATCACCTCAAATCATCTGTTGCACATCATCAAAAGACCACTAGGAGGAAAAGACTCCTGGAGCTGGGATGAAAATACATGAGCAATACACATTAAACAAACAGAGATGTCACCAGGTGCTGGTAGACCACTTCCGTAACACACGCAGAAAGGGGTTTGTTTTTCATAATTTTATGAAAGCCCTGTTGGTAAGCAGTGTTGTAAAGAGAACCGACGTTTTCGAAGATTTCCATTTGATGTTGGATAACTGCAAAACACAGTTATAATAACGTGTTGATGAATTTGTGTTTGTCTGAGTCAGGGCTTCATGTGTCTGAAACTGAATGTCCATCTGTTGCCACTAGCCTAATTTTCTCCTTTTGGTTGATCTCTGTTTTCCATCTACTTCTCCACTTTTCAGGAGATGTAGTGACCTGATGCCATTCTCATGGCATACAAAAAAAACTATTCTATGTCATCAGGGGGCGCTTAAGTTAGCACATCTTCAACAATTCATATATTTTTACACAATTCTCGGTCTTGATAATTCAAACATTGATTAAAACGAATTTTTTTAGAGCAACATAGCCCAAATAAGGTGATGCAAGAACGTGCGAACATCAGAACTTTCACAGGGTGTCCTTTTTTTTTCTGTCAATGGTTTCCTTAAAAGCTACCAGAAGATCAGCGACCTTAGTCTAGGTGGTGGTAATGCACCTTAACGCTGGTTGCCACCTGCCATAAATCAGAAAAAGAAGAAGAAGCGACCTCACTTGACAGTCAGTCAGACAGCACTAATGGCAGAGAGTGATATGTAGATGGCAAGGTAGGGAGTAAATTGCTCTGATATTTTGCTTAAAAAATGTTTGCTTTTACTAAATGATACTACAACTTAAACGCAAGATACTTTGCAGCAGGCCTTGTCTCCAATCTTTGGTAGCTAGCAACCCTGAACCCACAGAGTCCCTCCACATAACAAATCCCAATTAAACCCCTGCATGTGTGCACGCATACACATGTCAAAAACAGGACAGGAAGGAAAGTACACACACAAAGATACATGTACACCGTCATGTAATTACATGGCTTACTTATAGTACAAACATGTGTAGCGGCCTATGTTTCCAGGCTGTGCTGTGAGGTCCATGAGCCACAGCCACACACACACACACACACGCGCACACACACACACACACACACACACACACACACACACACACACACACACACACACACACACACACACACACACACACACACACACACACACACATAGGGCATTAACCATAGCCTCCCAAACCCAGCCAGACCATCTCAGATCCTTATCTCACTTATTATGAGCTTGCTTATGAGAGCAGCCATTCCCACCGGTCCACCTGTGTTTACAGTGCCACTTGCTTAATGAGCATGTGTGTTCAATCAGATAAACCCACCAGAATGCTTTTCATAGCACCCTGTAACACTCCCCCCCCCAATCCTACCCCACTAAGGCGAGGAGTGCCCCAGGGAACGTTAAGCGTATTTTGAGAACTTAAATAAAAGACATATTGTGTCAGCAAAAGACATGTCATTCTTCTGACTCATTACCAGCTACTATGTACACACTTAACTCTGTGGGTGTTCAAATGAGCCTAAGCCTCGTGTCTGCTTACAACTGTATTTACTATATGTGTCCACTGTCTGCCTCCACTGGACAGTGCCCTGGTAGCAGAAATATACCCCTCATCTCATTCATCTCTGCTTTCATCTTTCCACCTCTCTCGCTCTCCCTGCAAATTCCCTCTGCTGATGATTGCTCAGGGCAATCGTCTAGCTGCATACATTTACAGCAGAACATAAACCCTGCATGCGGATGTCTGGCGGGCACAGACGTAACAAACAACTGCACAAACCCAACAATTTGGTTGAAATCTCCCAAGCGGAAAAAACATCCCTCATCTCATCCCCGTCTGAACCGCAATTTCAGCAGCATGTTGTGCTTGCATGCAGTATCACTATTAAACTACTAGCATAGTGGAAGATGGAGCAATGATTTGTTGCAGTTATTGTGAAACATGCAAAGAAAATGATGGTTGATTTGAATTCTTCCATAATTACAATGATGATGAGCATGTGGATTTGTTAGTTTGAACAATTGGCAGAAGCTAAATGGAGAGAGTTTGGTTTGGAACAGGTCTTGGGGAGCTTCAGACAGATTAATGCCGTACAATAAATGAGGAAAACGAGGGTGATTAATACACTGTCTAGCCCCTGAAGGGAAATTACAGAAGATCATTCTACTTTGTGTTTGTAGGATGTTCTTGTTAGGACAACTATGGTTTGGACTTAGTTTGAAAAGTATCTGTATAACATCTTATCTAGTCAGCAATAGCAATTGTGAGGATTAAATCGTAGTACATTTACACACAAATGTTTCACTGTGTCATAAAACGCAATGAAAATGCAAAGAGGTCTATGCACAGTGTCATCCATCATTGACCCTAAAATCCTCACACATGTATGTATAGCACATATGTGAAAAGCACATGTACATGTAGGCACGTTTTTTATAAACAAATCCCAAAAATAATGTGTCTCAAGACAGTCATATTTTCCCAGAATAGAAACTTGGTCGACATGAGTGTTTATGGATTAGTTGACTGACTTTTGTAGTTGCATATTGACTCTCTAACTGACTTTTTGGGACAACACTATTACTCTTAAATAGTCTTAATAACTGCCTGCAACTCTGACATAATGAATTTCTTTCAAATAAACAGCTTGCATTGCTCTGTCCAAGGTCCAAGCACCCCTAACGCTCATTTGTTTAATCTGTACACAAACAGAAATGTAAAAATGTCAATTTTTGGCTTTACTGGGCTTTACCTGCTTTTACAGCCGGGTGCAGTAACTTCTTTATGCTAAACTATGCTAACAGCATCCTGACTAGCTCTATTCTTAAACAAGAGTAATTTGATCTTCTCATCTTACTCATGGCAATAAGCATATTATCCAAAATGTCAAACTATTCCTGTAATCAACATCCACAAAAGCATATAGACATAATACGGTTCGGGATTAGGTACCCACTGATAATAGCGGACTCTAAAAATTCTAGGGCTACTGAGACAAAGTAATATACAGTATTAACAAATACCAACAAAGCTAAGTCACAATTTAAGGGGGAAAAAGCAGTCATAGTGTGAAAGACAGATGTAGAAAAGGCAGACAAACAGTGAGAAGATACAGATCAACTAGCTGTGGGAATAGATGTAGAGGAAAAGAAGGATGGAGGCAGTAAGGTAAGACGTATGGCTTGTAATGTGGCCTTGTAGTTGAGGTTTGGCCCTGTGTGTGTGTGTGTGTGTGTGTTCCCTCTCCCTGACCCTGCCTACCATACTGAAAAGCCATTCAGTGTGCTTGGTAGAACAAATGTTGTACAGAGCGGAACATGCTTGGCTTGTCTGGCGGTGTAAAATCACACACTCCTATCTCACGTTCAAAGCACTACTGCTTTCTCCATTAAAGTTTTCCATGGAAAACCAGCAGCCAAATTCCAGAATTCCCGGATGAAGAGTCAACTTAAGGCTGATAAAGAGCGTGTGTGTGTGTGTGTGTGTGTGTGTGTGTGTGTGTGTGTGTGTGTGTGTGTGTGTGTATGTGTGTGTGTGAGAGAGACATACAAGGTGGAAGGGAAAATACGGAGCAGAACAGAGGAAAAGCTGCTGTTGTCCCGTTTTCCGAAACCACAGCTTCAGAGTACCGAGCCAAGCGAGCAAAACAGCACATGGGTGTTTCAGGGGGGCCCACCACTGCCACTGCAATGTAATTGAAAAAAAAAAAGTCATCATTGCTTTTCAATATTGTATTAACCTTGCAGCAGGCCTCAGTGGAGAGACCTGCACCAGGACAGGACACGCCTGGGACTTTCCACCTGAGCGGACCCAAAACGAACAGAACAAAACAAAGCCTGTTTCTAGACAGTCTGCGCTACCACAGAACAGTTTGGACATTGACTCACGTCTCTGTCATAGTGGTGCAATGTGTAGGCATGTAGGATCAAGATTAATTAACATCAACAGTGTGTGAAGCACAGCTGAGACCTATGAGAAGTTATTGTACATTGTTTCGCACAAATGGGTTAACTAGCCACTCCATGTTTGTGTTCGGAAAGGAAGCTGACTCCTTGCGGTTAATTTAACAAGTTTCCTTTACAGTCATCATGTCTGTGGGCCATCGACCAATACCTGAGGCATGCTGTGATGATGTCAGAGTGTGTTTTGATGAAGATGCCATGGCAACAACTTCCCATAGTGATGATGTGCCATTCTAATATACTCCGAAGTGGCAGCTATAATGTACACTTGGGCTTCATAAAAGACAAGGTACTGAGCATTTGCATTGATCATCTAATTGTAAACAGGTAGGGAGTAGGCTATGCACTTTCAGTTTCTGTCCGTGTCAGGTAATCTTACCTTTATGTCAGACAATCATTTGTGGCTTGTCTCAGCTGTATGTTTTACACTCTCATCTGCACATGACAGGCCGTCAAATCACTGCTAAGACTCATTTAGCTTGAAAGAAATCTGCAAATATTTTCCACCAGCTTTACATTTTCCATTCTGACTGAGTGTGTGCGAGAAACAGAAAGACAGAGACATACAACTGGACACAGAGACACACAGAGAAAAGCCGACTCCTAACTAAAGCCATATGTTAAACTTGAGGCAGCCATCCAAGTAGAGTCCGACACTCTGTTACAGAGCACTGTGGCTCTGGGAAGTCAGTGAATACATGCAGAGGCACTTTACACCTCTGCACCTCTGAAATACATACAATCTACCTGCTATATTTAATAACTAAACTAATTATTCTACTTTGTTTGAAATGTGTGCATCAGTGGGCTCAATTCTATTTGATACAGCATGTGACTGAAAGCAGTCTATGATCTTCTTCTGCCACCATGAGACGTGTTTTTACATTGGATTGTTTAAGAATAAGTGAAACCGATTATTTTACTTCAGACCTGAGGAGCACAGAAGACTCACTAAGCATCAAGACAGTTGTAGTGATTGTGTCTTGTATTGCAGAGGTTCCTAGACTAAGCCCACAGCCCTGTCTGATGAACTCAAGAACCCATTTGTCATGTTCAAAATCATATATGTGTGTGTGTGTGTGTGTGTGTGTGTGTGTGTGTGTGTGTGTGTGTGTGTGTGTGTGTGTGTGTGTGTGATTTTAATCTGGCAGTTATTAAACACTATTATTTACAGCATGATTGTTATTTTTTTAAATAGTTTAGGTCGGTTTGGTCAATTAGCTAACTGTTAGCTAACGCTTTATCCAATAAATTTAACACAAGCTATTTCAACTACTTATCTCTTGCTGTAGCTAACTATTTGAACTGTTTATCCATTACTTTTAACTAACTATTGGAACTGTTCATCCATTACTTTTAGCTAAGTATTTTATCTGTTTGTTAATTTTAGCTAACTATTCCAACCATTAGCTTACTGTTTAAACGTATCTGCTTACTTACAAGCTAAGTTGGTGTTTATGTCTGTTGTTTTTTTTCACATTCAATTAACAGACCTACTCTACCATTTTTCCATTTACCCCCTGGTAGTCTCGCTTTGCCAGACCCTCCTCCAAAGTGCGCTGAAGGAGGGTCTGGCTACTCCACATAGCATTCGGGGATTTCTTTAGCTCCGCACAGAGCCGTGTGAGAGAAAACTCAGATTGGACAAATAAGCTAGCGAGCTGTCTCAATTTGCCATGCAGAGATCTGAGATCTGCACCAGAGCAATCCCGGAAGTGTAACGTCAAGGATATAGACTAACCCCCTGTTAACTGCAGAAGTACCGCTTGGGGTATATTTACCCCTTGTTGGGAATCACTGCTTTATTGTATCTTGATGTCTGTTTTACATGCACAAACACTGACAAGCACGCAGGAATGCATGCACACAATCGTGAACTTAGAGACATAGCCTACACAACTCAAACTTTCCCGTTGGACTCACTCTTGTTCCATTCCTGTCTACCAGAAGCTCTGTCACACTATTTCTTCCCTACACTCGTGAATCACTCAAGTTCTGACTTAAGTAACATCTAAGACACTGGGGATTTTGTGTTTGAGCGCATGAGTGCATGATACCCATCCTTGTATCCCTGATGACAACCCCCCTCTCCCCTTCATCCCTCATGACATCCTTCCTGCCAGCATTAAAAACCCTCTGTGCTGAATCCAGCCAACACAGATGGAAAAATGGTGAGCAAAGCACAAAGAGAAAGAGAGAATTAAGGAGGAGGAAAGAAGGAGAGATCTTTACAAAGATGAGTGGGTTTACACACACACACACACACACACACACACACACACACACACACACACACACACACACACACACACACACACACACACACACACACACACACACACACACACACACAAAAAACAAAAGGGTAATGAAATGGTGACAATGACCAATGCAAACTTTATTTCTTTCCCAAACTTAACAAGGGCCTCACTATTCAAAGTTTGCAGATGTAACCATTTTACTCACAACATCAAGTGGTAAATGGGAGCTCCTATAGCAAGCATTGGAAGGAATTTGGTGCAAGGGTATTTAGGTGTATTGTTTGGTCTTACCTTCCGACCTTCCTGGCCAGTCAGTCCAACCAGGCCAAGAATCCCTGAGTCTCCCTTGAACAAAAAGCGAGAATGTCAAAAGGCACTAATGCAGCAATGAGTGGTTGCACAAATAGCAATCATAAATGTGCTATAGGAGCTTGCCAAGCAGGACGTTGTTACAAATTAATGTAGTGTGTAAGAAAAGGGGGGATGCAATACCTTCTCTCCTTTTGGTGCTGGCCCAGGTGAGATGCCAGGGTCTCCTTTTCTGCCCTGAGGAAAAGAAAAACACAAAGGAGGACTTTGTATGGGTGAAAAACCCAAATGTACCTTAGTCTCTGAAAGTATCTGACTAAAAATCATATTAATAGATAGATTCATGGCCAACACATTTCCGTTGGACAAAGGGTTAAGCTTACAAAAGCTTGACTCTAGAAATCCCATACTAGATAATAGGAAGCTACAAATGATGAAAAACAACCGTTAGTTATTCACATTACAGATGCTTTTCTTAGGCGCAGTGCATTACGTGGGTTCAGTGCCCCTCCAGTCACACACAGCAAACTTCATTGTCAGCAAGTAACAATAATGGGGCTTCAGCACATCAAAGCTATGGATCGGAAATTAGACTGAGTGCTGAGTGCATGGACTCCTGCTATTTACAACTTTGTTTCATTTCAACGATGAAAGAGCAAAGATCGCAGTGCACCTCCAGACATCAAACGCTTCAGACTCATTCCCTCAACACTACTGCCAGTTAGAAGAAGTCTGCTCTGCACCACTCCGCCGAGAATTTACTCTTCATTCACTGAGGCACGGTTTCAAAAACGTACTCCACTTTTTTCCATTATCACTTCATTAGTGTTCCTTGAGTGCTCTTGGATCTGACGTGTTTGTTTGACTAACATTTTTACTATCAACCCTTTTTTTTATCATTATTATTTACCAGGGACTTTTCTACGATTACATGATATGCATCTCAAAGGAATAGTTCAACCTTTTGAAATACTTACACAATCTAATACAAAGTCCACTTACTGAGCGCCTATAAAGCTCACAAATTACTTTGTTGGCCAGGTGTGGTGACTTCCTCCAGGCTCACTGCTCCCAGCTAAGCAATAGTCTGGCACATAAAACCACAAACTTAGGGTTTATTTTGTACGGATTTAACAAACAAGATATAATGTGTTAATTAGTGAGGTTTAGAGGCACTGGTAAGTGAATTGTGTTACTTTTGGAAGGAGCCAGGCTAGCTGTTTATGCTGTTTCCAGTATTTATGCTAAGCTACAGTTCCTCTACCGTAGCCTCCGATTTGATCCTTATTAGTGATGGATGTTGTTAGCTCTTAGAGGAAGAGTTTTAAATTTGGGGAAATATGCTGATTTGCTTCCTTGCTGAGACCTAGATGAGAAGACAGATACCACTCAAGATGGTATCTATCTTCTCATCTACGAAGAAAACAAGTACTATGTATATATAACTATTCCTGTAAGTAAATTAAAGCATGTAGGATAAGATAAGGGTGAGAACCAGTTACATAATGATGGGAAGAAGACTGCAAAAAGTGAAGAGAATGTAACAAGGAATATTATAAATTACGTCAGCGAGACAAGGACAAACACAGTCTGTTTGGGTGACCTGGGGAGGTCAGGGCTCTGTGTAGGGCAGGCAGGGCAGCTGCACATTTATCATTTATGCAAGGCATTTTCATAATGCACTTTAAAAAGCGGTAGTGTTCCTCACCCTGAGCACACAGTACCAGAGGTCAAGGGTGTTTGCTAAAGCATACATCAGTCCAGACAATCAGATGAGGGATGCAGAGAATTTGCATTGGGCAGGGTCATCTTCTGTTTACACGTTAAAATTAGACAGATTTATTTAGAGTTCCCACTTTCCCACTCGTAATGTCTTTCCCTGGAGCTCTGATAAATCACTTCAACTCCCCTGGTATCCAACTACCCTTCTCTCTCCACTCCAGTTGCATAGGTAGAACATAGACTCACAGCCTACATCGAGCGGACCTCCAAAAATCTGAACAACCTTAATGAACTTTAAATATGACTGGGAATCCTGACATTCACCTCTGCGGCACACATGTTAAAGTGATAACAGCTCTTCAGTATTAAGTGCCAGGGTGTTTGTACTGGATTGTCTTACACTTCCAGGCTGCCTGCCGTGAACTTAGATAGCCCTGATTCTTTAGCCACAAAGATCCATTACCCTTGTTCCCTTTATGGATTCCAGCTGATATAGAAAAACTGAAAATCTAACACATTCTCATGGGATTAGAGGCAACAGAAGATGATACATTTTTTATTAAATTAGCAGTAATCATGTAATGGAAAAAATCAACGTGGCTGCCAGGCTCTTGATAAAAAAAATTAAAAAAAGTCTGACTTGTGATCATTAGTTAGCGCAACAGTGTGTAAGATACCTTGAGCCCGGGTGGACCAGCTCGGCCAGGGTTTCCATGGGGACCAGGGGCGCCCTGTGGAAAAGCCAGATGGGAGAAAAACATGATCAAACAGTGATCGAGATCTCTATCAATCATCATATTGGGATATAGCTGATGCAGACTGTGGCTTTGCTACTGTGAAGACCAGGGAAGGGTGGGGGGGGGGGTCTGTCTGTCTGGAGAACCTCAGATTTCATGCTACTTTAACCTATTTTCCTATACTTTAGGTGTGTGTGTGTGTGTGTGTGTGTGTGTGTGTGTGTGTGTGTGTGTGTGTGTGTGTGTGTGTGTGAGTTGGGTGGTGAGGTATTTGGGGTTGGTGTTGGGGGTAGAAGCTTACGGAAAATGGGGCTCTGTGGAGCTGCTTCACCATATGGATGTGGTTTTCCTGCCCCCTGTTGCCTCCACACTCCACAACCCCCCATCCACACACACAAACACACATTTGCACGGCATCTTAATGAGTAATGCAGATCATCTCGTATCATAACATTTTGAATTCCTCCGCTGGTGTGTGTTTCTCTCCGCATTGGCTGTTGCTGAGGAAATGAACACAACTGTGTCTGAAAGCAAACAAAGCAAGATCTACAGTAGCAGTATATTGGTAATGTGAACCCTCTCGACTCGTCCAGCAGCCCCCGTGGGACGGTTTAGCAGAAAACCTTTGGAAGCCAGAGAATGAATCTACACCAAATTTTTTTATTTTGGTTTAAGCTGCAGCCATTAGACATTAACAAAGGGGTTGTTGCTACGTCTGTACCATTCATCTATCTGTCTGTCTGTCTACCTTCTCTTCCTGTGAGTGACTTTTTCCGTGGATCTCTGACCTCGCTCCTGCCCTCCACGTGTTGCGGCACCCTTTGGGCCCCTAACCTACCCCCTGAGTGGGTCAAGGGTCGAGCGAGTCAGAGAGGGCGGGAAAAAAGCCACAATTGATTTAAGAGCCGGGTCAGCAAGTTTCACTGAGGTGAGTCAAAACAAATCAGGAAGCCATTACATTAGTGATCTGGTCTGCAGCATCAAAAAATAACATCTAGCAACATCCAGGCAGCTCTTTATTATCCAACAGAGGGGAAAAAAGTAATGTGGGGTTTGGGATGGGTTATACAGTACAGCTCAACAAAAAAGCCCTTTGAGCAAAGTTCAAAAACAGACATACTGGTCGGTTGCAGACATGACAACATAAATGCCTTTTGCTGTAACTGCTCTTCCTTTCAAAGGGCGCTTTGACAACAGTCATGTCTGATTCACTCGAGACAGAGCTTCTCAGGAATGAACAGGACGTTACTAAGCATATAGGTGTTGTTATCTCTAAAACACAGAACAATCATGATTTCTGATTTCTGAACTAAAAACAAACAAACAATCCACATGATTTAATAATGCTGTTTTGATGATGTCTGATCTGTTTTTAACTTGTTATGTTTCACAAATGTGAATATTTTCATTCCAAGGATTCGCAAGCTTGAAAGATCTTGCCCCTTTTTCTCCCACACTCTCTTTCCCCTTTCATTTTCAGTTTGTATTCAGCTGGCATTCCCTCGAGAGTTAGTGTGTCCAGACTGGTGTTAAGGGATGCTGTTGTGCCCTAAATAAACTTAAACAAACTAGACATGTTTCAATTACATGCTTCAAAATGAACCCTCTGGTTTACCGCAGCATTGGGCAGTACACTGGTAGGCACAGGCTGGCATCAACATTTGGTACTGTGCCCTTGCCTCCATGTCGTGTCCCTCTCTCGCACAACAGGTGTCTAATTAGAGAAGACTAGGGTGGGGTGCACACAAGCTGAGGGCTATCAAATGAAAAGCCACCAACCTCTGAACAGCGATGCAGGGCGTTACTGTGGTTCCTGTGGTAATAATGCTGCTACATGTAGCTCTGTGCAATTCATTATGATTCTAAGTTAAGGAAAAATGGTCAAAATCTAAAGAAATAATGGCTCCTAGCATTTTATGTTATGGTAACATGCATGCTTCCTGCTCTCTGGTATATAAATATACAGTAAGTGCTCAAATCGACAAAATTATATATCAACACCATACGTGCAACTTAAAGCCAAGAAATATTGTATATGCACTTGTGGATCTTAAATCTGGACGCATGACATCACTCCAAGGGTTACATTCCCACACTAAATATTTTAGACGGGGCCTTTTAATGGGCAATGCTGTAAACACAGTCTGACTTTCAACGCTTGCTCGTAAAAGACAGTTTAATGTATATACAGTCACCGTATTAAAGATAAAAGAGAATTTGTATGATGCCGTTCCAAATGAGAGCCGAAGGGGCAATGTTTGATAAACTAAACATTAGATCAAGAGAAGTGAAACCGCTGGACGTCTTCTTAATTAAACATCCCAGTCAACACACACACACACTTAATGATTTTCCTCTGAGGATTCAGAAAAATATTTCACTGTTCGTTAAAGTCGTAATAGCATGCTATGCCATCGCTAAGTGAAAAGAGCAGAACTTTGCAGCCCAATGCTATATAAATTACAGTAAACCTTCTTAATAACAGAAGCAGATAGGGCCAATGAATTAAGATGCTGGTAAAAAGGCAAAACTTCAAAACCTTTTTTTGTTTTTAAAGCTAAATACATCATGCAGTGACCATATGAAAAAGGAAATAGTAAGTAGTCCAAAGTATTTTTTAGAGATTTACAACAATAACAGTAATAGTTTATAATGGCCATGACAAGTTTAAAAATAACGACCTAACCTAAAGCTAACTTTATGCCAAAAATGTAAAATCTGGTGTTAAAAAATGTACTAAAGTGCCCAAAGAGAGATTGCATAGACTGCAATTTTACTGTCCTGGAGCTTATTACAGTAATGTTCCAGGGGAGAGATCCATATACACAGTTTACACTGGGGATTGTAAAGACCCTTAAAAAGCTGATCTGTCCCCTGGTGCTAACAAAACAGCCGTTGCCTTAAGAAGAACTCAACACCTTTACTCATTTAGTTCTTTATAGTCATAGTTTTCCAGGTTTCTATATGAAATGTCCATCTGTGATCTGAATTAGCTTTACATACAGGTGGAGCGAGGTGGGGGGATTTTGTATAGTGACAGAGGAGTGGTTTGGAGGGGAAGGATGAGGAAAGATGGGCGAGATTTTTTCACTCAGACAAAGACCCTTTTGACCCAGCAGGCTCCAGACGAATACATGCAGCCAGTCTTTAGATAGATACCGGCCTGTGTACCCGCAATGCATCCACTGCACGTTTTCTCTCACACCCTCCTACCACCGTCGTCATTATGCACCTTCAAAGAGACTCGAAAGAGCTCACCCGGACTATAAATGGACACCTAGCAAATGCTTCTGTACTGACAGCGGTTGCTATAGCTACGGCGTCTCACACTCACATGTTTTGGATCAGAGGTCAAGGTTCATGGGTGGTGCTTGGTGGGCTCAATGGTGCTCTGTGTGTCATCATGCAGACTTCCAGTAATCTAAGGCTACGGAAGGTCATGCAAAAAAAAAAAAACTCTGACTGGAATTTAGTTTTTCACATGAAGTGATGATGCTTATGAACAATTCATTCAACGCCACCTGTGAGCCTGCAGCCTTTGCAACCTGTAAATTTAGATTTGGAGTTAACTTATATGAACAAGTGATGAACAAGTGAATTTAATTTCCCAAATTGAAACCACACTCTTCTCTTGCCAAGAGGGAAAACGTGTTTGTGAGTGTGAGTTTGCACACACACACACACACACACACACACACACACACACACACACACACACACACACACACACACACACACACACACACACACACACACACACACACACACGTCAACAGCATTAAACTTGATAAATGCGTTTGTTTACAGGAAAGCTCCATAATCGGTCTCACTCTTTATATAGGCAGGTCATAAACACAGCCATATATGTCTGTGCTAAAGGGACGTGGGATTAGTGCTGTAGCGTGTATACACTTCTGTGTGAGCGCTGATGTGTGCTTGTGTATGCGTTAAACAAAATGACTGTAAGGTCAGAGTCAGACACTAGTGGCGTGTTCGCAAGTGACCTCTGTTAAAGTGGCATTAAATCCAAAAGCCTTTACAAGTGCTTTCTTATTGAACATGCTTGTTTTCATTGTTTGCGCATTTCCACTGAATGCCACAGGCAGTTTAACAGCTGGTTTGCTGTGGTTGACAAAGACCACTTCTAAGCTGCCAGGATGTAAATCAGTATGAGGTGATACATACTGCTGATGAATGAGGTTTTAGACAGGCAGAGGGGCTTTACCAAGCACAAGTTTAAGTCGAAACCATATGTCCAAACCTGTCCATGCTTCAACCTAAGCTGGAGGAATTGTGTAGCATTGCATATTGCACAAGACAAGACAAAAATAGTTCCACTCACAGTCATATCGCAATCACATTTTGTGATGTTTAAGGCCAATTAAAGTTTTATTCCAGGTAAGTTTGATTTTGATCATAACAAATCCACCTAAGTGGGCCTGATGTTGTGGAACTGCTACTAGAGACGGGATGGGAGGTGCTGCGGGGGCTTAAATAGCTTTAATTAGAGCCAGACAAAGACCTCCTTATACATCTATAGTGGTGGGGGATCACAGAGACTTTGGCTTAAGAGTCTCTCCGACACATAGGCCTATAGACACAAACAGTAAGTGATTAAAAAAACACACACACACACACACACACACACACATAAAAAGACACAAGCACATGCATCCATTGACATAAAGCATCCATTACTGTATATTTGATGCATTTAGACTTCTATTGTCTGGACTGACTGAGTAGCTTGTTTGTAGTGTTCGTCTTTTAATGAGTGAGAAGCTTCTGTAGTCTATAAAAAAGCAAGACTTAAGAGTCTACAGGCATGCTAGCGACTCTGTTTGGCTGTTTATAGGTGCAGCAGTGTTTTGAGCTAAATGCTAACATCAGCATGCTAACATGCAAACAATAATAACGCTAACATGCTGAGGTTTAGCAGGTATAATGTTTACCATGTTCGATATCTTACTTAGTTTAGCGTGTTAGCAATCTAACATTTGCTTTATAGTGCTAAACACAAAGTACAGCTGAGGCTGATGAGAATGTTATTAGTTTTGCAGGTTTTGCTCATAAAGTCAATAGTTTTTGAATGAGACATTTTTTCTAAACCATCAATGTCAACCTACTGGTGGCGCTAGAGTAAATATTCCGGGGATTACCAAAGTTAGCAGGATTCATCCTCTGGAGAACATGAATGTCTGTGCACATTTCCATTGCAACTCATCCAATAATCTAGTCTGAAGAGAGTAACAGAGGAAGTAAAATAGAGTTCCTCAAAGAAGACCCACGAATGAGACTATATCTATTTAACCGCCTTGGAGAAAGAGGCCTTTCATTAGTCCAGAATGGGATTCCTATGAAATGTTAGTGCAGCCTGCTGCAACAGCTCAGTGAGGAGAAGAAAGTCCAGTGGAGCCATGTGTTCTCTGTCTGTTTACAGTGCTTTTATTAGGCATCCTGTGGCACAGCCAGCTTTTTGAAAGGCCGTCTTTATAGGAGTTTTCCTGTTTATACTTAGGGGTGGGAGGTCAGCACTTGCAGCCCCGTGCTGAATATGGTCAATCTGTCTGCATAGGAAAACTTAGTGTGTATGTGAGTGTGTGTGTGTGTGTGTGTGTGTGTGTGTGTGTGTGTGTGGGTGTGTGTGTATGTGTGTGTGTGTGTATGTGTGTGTGTGTGTGTGTGTGTGTGTGTGTGTCAGCTGGGTGATGGGAGGGATTTAAAGTGATGTGGGAGCCTGGCTTGGCAGGTTATTATTGTAACTTTAGAAAATGGTCCAGGACGTTGCCTTCTAGGCTGGAACACATAGATACAGTCCTCTCTGTATGTCTGTCTTTCTGAGTCACCTCTCTGCCAAGAGGGGTTATTTACTATACTGCTATACTACTGTGTTTGAGCTTTCGTTAACATGTACGTCAGCGTCAGTAGCAAAAAACACAAACAAACACGAACGCAGAGAGACACCCACAGTTTACCTAAATAAAGACACGCTTAAACATGGTACCATAAAAACAAAAATCTTATAGTTGAACACCAGATTAAACCATTTCTACAGGTTACAAATGCAAGTGTGTTTAATGTGGCTGGAGGTGTTTGCGAGTGACCAAGGAGACTTACCCGAGGACCCCTCTTGCCTGGCAGGCCTGGCTTCCCTGGAGGTCCTGGCAGTCCCTGAAGAAAGAGAAAGTGTACTGAGTGACAGCATATAGACAATCTTATTTAAAACCCAAGCAATCCCCTTTTATCATACTCTATTAAAATCATCAGGTCATTAAGACTCCTTTGTGTGTTTCCACAGATATGTGCACAATGGCTGCAAGGTAAAGAAATGACACATTTTCCCTCTGAAGTAATTCAGCCTTATCCATCAGGAACGTCTTAGCCTGTGTGGCAGGAAACCGTAGAAAGCACTAGAAATAACAGGTCATTTCCTGTGCCACTCAATGCCGCTGTGTGGCTTTATCAACCTTGCGCTCATTTGTTTTCTTTCAATCAAAAAAGAGGAAAAGGAGAAGTGGGGAAAAACAGAGCTACTGTTGGTTGCTGTGGCCAACAAGAGCTACCTGTAGGGCTCTGGATCCTGATGAAAATGTGTGTTAAAGTCTCTATATATGGCATTTTTTAAATGTTTTCTTCACTGTAAATGAATGACAGTATTTTTACTATGCTGTTAAATCCAATGCCTGAGATAACAGATATGAGGATCTAGTAAAAAAGCAGCAGCATCTACTATAAAGCGCAGTTATTGTAGTGTGAAAGTTTTACCCTTTCTGTAGTTTCCTCAGCTCATTTTTCACAAGGCTATGAACTTTAAGAGACAAAGCACAACTTCAAAAACAATTTCAACTTCAAAACCACGCCAACCTGAGTCCAAAGGTTATTGTGAGCATAGCCATACAATATAATGCACGTAACTGTCTGTCTGCGATCTGGTGTATCGCTCTGAAGATTATAATTTGCCCTCGTCATCTCTTCCAGGAAGACCTCCATGGTTGAGACCACCCCCATTGTTACAGGTGGAATGCTCTGTGGTGGCCTAAGGACCTGTCAACATCAACACACACTCCTGTCCATCTTGACACTTCCACCCCCTGCTTTGGCTCTTCATCCTTACACTTGTTTGTTTGTTAGTTTGTTCCAACTGTCTTTTCCTCTTTGCACCTGTCCATCTTCAACATATTTCTTTTTTTATTTTGAGAGTGAATGTGTATGTTGACTGCTCTCTAGCCAGGGAGGTAGCAGTCTCACGAAATCCCCACATCAGTAAACATTATCCAATCACCACATTTCAAACACAGCCTGGCAAAGTCTGTTTTCAGTTATGAGGTTAAGACTTGCTGACTGTGTCCGAGAGGTAGCTAGAACATGATTTGTGCCACCTGACAACTGAATCTGAATTTCATACATAGTTGTGCTATGATCTGTGAACGCATTTGTTTCAAAATATTACTTGTTTAATTTACTTATTTGACTTGTATCTAACAATTTCAATTAAAAACTACTAGGGGTGGGAATCCCCAGAGGCCTCACGATACGATATCATCCCGATACTTATGTCACAATACAATATTATTGCGATTTTGAAACATATTGCAATATTCTGCGATATATTGCAATTTATTACCTTTTTTCCAACTTCAAATTTTTCCCAATATCAAATTATGTTTGTTATTTTATCTAAAAAGATAAATTTCTCGGTTTGTTCATCTCACTTCAATTTTATTGCTGCAAAATGGGATTGTCAAGCAGACAAACTGACCAACACATATATAATAATAGATTGATACTGGCATCTGTGTATCGATACAGTATTGCCACAAAAAATATTGCAATACTATGCTGTATCTATTTTTTCCCCCACCCCTAAAAACTACTGGAATACACAGTGCAAACTATGTAAACT
This sequence comes from Perca fluviatilis, assembly GCF_010015445.1. Lineage (NCBI taxonomy): Eukaryota > Metazoa > Chordata > Actinopteri > Perciformes > Percidae > Perca > Perca fluviatilis. The sequence continues at coordinate 24,003,174 of NC_053128.1, read as the reverse complement.
CCCCATAATTGTCATAATTTCAAAGTAAACTGATTAAAAGTTCTTATTGTAGCAATATTTAAGGCAACTTTCAGGTGCAATTTAACTGAACACAGAAGCTTAGTTATGTTAGTTATACAAGTTCAGGTTTAAATCAAATTAAAACTCACAGCTAGAACAGCTCCAATTAAAAACTAATCAGATCAAAACTCCAACTCTCACTTTCAGCAATCACATAAAACTTCAGAATATATTAATCACACAGAGGCGGCATTGAGGAGCCAAAGGCGCCTCAGATAGAAGAACTGTGCCATATCTGTGCCTGCACGGGATGTTTCTCCTGGCAGCCAGAGTGCAAAATCTGCACGGTGGATGCAAAAGTCCAAATCATAGTTCTATTGTGTCTTTTAGTAGAAGACTTTAATGTTTTAGACAGCAAGACTGCAAGATATGAATGATGAAGCTATTGACTGAAAGATTTTAATTGTCTTTAAATTTCATATTTGTTGAAATGTGTGTGTATAAAAAAAGAGAATGTATGTCTGTACAAGACTGTGCTGTGAGAAGAAGAAAGAGACAGAGTACACGGCATGTGTGTTTATGAAATCCAAACTATGTTAAAAAGGAAGCGTGACTGGGTTCATCTGGGATCTCCTGAGGCACTATATGGCAACACAGAGACACACATATGCATACAAATAGGCCTACACGCAGACTTTGGCAGGAAGCACCTGTTTAATCTCTGATTTATTCACAGAATAAATCCATATGTGAGGCTAAATATTGTATGTGATCCTGTCAAATGTCATTTAAATCAGAATCCAGACAAAAAGATAAAAAAATTTACATTAAGCCTACATCATTAATACAGATTCTGAGACAACTGGAGTACATGCTACAGTTTTCTATGGTTGGGCGTTCAGTTTTGTGGTCTCAGATTGGGGTATTTTATCATATAATTGGCATCACAAGACAAAAGTTGGTTAGGCCTCCTCAGTATAGTATCAGCAATAAATGTATCAGACAGTCCTTCACTAAATTACCTTATAACTTCCTTTTATCATCTTCCTACAATCTCTTTTCTCTGCTAGATTACAGCACTTCATTTCGAGATTGCAGGTAGTGCCTTCTAAATGCCAGTAATTTGGTTCAACGTAATAACAGTCACGTCTGGTGTAGACATCAACATAGATGTAAATTAGCCAACCCTTGACACACCACAATCTACAGCAGCAAATTACAGACCACTACAAAGAATAAGAAAGGCACACATATCAAACACACAGGCCCTGCTCACACCTTACACTAAAATGACTCAATCATTGGACACAAGTGCAAACACACCCAGAACGTGCTGAAGAGACACTGAGGTGGGATTACTCAGGCCACATTTGAAGGTGAGGTGAAGAACAGTCTAGACAATTATGTAGAGCTTATAACGTGATGCAGCTCCCAAACACAGTTGATTTGTGTGCTATGGGCCTAGCCTACTTTTGCGCTACATTGAGAAGCTTAAAAATGATGGTGTTTACTGACTGTTTTGACCCTTGACCTAGCTTTAAAAGGAGGGCCATGAGACCTCCACTAGCACTATATGACAGAGGAATCTGGTGCAGAGACGGCAAGGCGTCAGACCTGACACATCACACCCAGCCTGGAGGGTTCAGTGCATAGAGGAAGGAGGAAAGGAAGGAGGAAAAAGTAAGATTACTAACCTTTGTGGGAAAGGACATAGTGTTACATTAACCTACATATCTTTGTGGTCTTTCCAGCCCAGAGCAGCACTAAAATCAAACCTGGTCTTTCACTAGTGACAAAGACCAGCACAGACTGGGATGTCCCTAATTTGTGTATTTCACTCTTCACCACTTTACTTAAGTAAACCATCAAACTCACCACCCACAACAGCCAGCATGAACAGCTATGCATACTGCATGTTTCTTCATCTTGATTTTGCAGAACCTATAGTGCTACAGCCAGACTGGAAAAGAGGACCATAATGCATCAAACTTACCTATGCTACACTGGCACCTTGTCAGCCTCAGAAACAATTTTATGACACTTTTTCTATGTATATTCCTCTTTTCTTCTAATGTAATCTATAGCCAGGGCCCCTTTTTATTGCTATGCTTCTGTGTTCCCCACCTGTCCACCAGGCACATTAAATCCTTAAAGCATGTAGTGTTAGCTAGCTCTTGATCGAAAAAGAGCGCTCAAGCACATGAATGCATCTATTGTAAATTTACTTAATATGCTTATTTTGTGTCACACACACAGAGAAACACACTCACTAACCAACCCAATAGACCAGACGTGCTTACCGATGGGCCTGCTTCTCCTTTCTGTCCTATAGGTCCAGCCAGCAGGGAGAATTGAGTAGGTGGCACCTCCCAGCTCTGGAAGCCATCAGTAGCAGGTGGTGTTACTGGGTTGTACGAAGGTCTGGTTGGTTGCAGGGTGACTGTAGCCTTGGTGGTTTTGGTTTGCTTCGTTGGTTTGATGACCTGTTTGGAGACTGGCTTGGAGGTTTTAGCAGTTGTAGTTTTGGAGATTGTTGATTTTGAGGGGTTAACTTTGTATATCGATGGTTTAGAAGGGACAACTTTGACAGAATTTGTTTTGGGTTTGGACGGAGTGGCTTTGGATGGCGTAACTTTAGGCTTGGGAGATGTTTTCTTGGCCGTGGTGGGTTGTGGTTTCTTTGGGACTGCACCTTGTTCTGATAAGGCAGAGTCAGGCTTGGTCTTGGAGGGTTTGGTGCTAGTAGTGGCTGGAAAAGTAGGTTTCTTCTTCTTGTCTGTTCCTGCAATCGTCTTTTTGGAGTTGTTATGAGGAGTGGGCTTTGGGGGGGTTTGTTTGGAGGGTTTCTGATTTGAAGCTTTAGAGGTGGTGGGTCTTGGGTTTGGTGGTTTTGTCGGGGGTGCTCTTGTCCCAAGTGGTGCTGTAACACTTTCAGTCCTGGCCTTTGGAGGCGGGGAGGCCATACCAAGTTGGACTGTGACTGGCATCACAGTTCCCAGAAGGGTTGTAGAAATTGTCCCAGGGCTGGGCTTTATTGTTTGGGTGGGGGCCACATATCTGACAGCCGAGGCAGCAGCGGCAACACTCCTGGCAAGGCTCAGCCCCGTGGTCTTCCTGGGCGTTTCCGGGCCACCACGTTTAGGGGTAGCAGCGGTAGCTGTGATGTTTGTTTCTCGTTGTAGGATAGGCAACAAGGGAGGAAGGTTAGGCCTGTATGTGTCAGCTTCCCTGCACTGTTTCTTAATGTACCTGCAGTAGTTGTGAGCGGCTTGTGCAGAAGGGACCAGGTCAAACTGGCAGATGGCTCCTTCAAAGTGTGCTGAGGCTTGCTGCTGGCTTGTCCGCCCCAGCAGGAAAGAGCCCTGGAGCTCTGGAGCCAGTCCCTCCTCACTGTCCCACCCAAAGTCTGCATGAACACTCTGCTCTCCGCAGGAGGCATATAGAGTCACTCTCTGTCCATTAATTCCCACCGCCAGCTGGTGCCACTGACCATCATGGGGCTCATAGGGGAGTGCCACTGAGGTGTTTGGTCCCGTGTGAAGGACCAGATTGCCCGGTGCCAGCTGCAGACCGAGAAGGAGCTTCTTGCGGCCTGAGAGCAGGGTGAAGAGGAAAGCACTGTTGACACGGTGTGAGCGCACACTCAGGACCAGTGCCAGGTTCGGCCAGATGGCCGCTGGGAAGAGTGAGCGCAATGGAGTTTCAATGTGCGCCCGCTGGTTGAGGATGATCCCCGATCTGAATGGAATGACCCCTGCTGGCACCGAGCGTGACGGTTTCTCTCCCTTGAGCCCCAACTTTTGAATGATGTCCACATCTGGATAAAAGGGAGAGCAGTGTTAGAGGTGCAAATAATGATAACTTTTTTCATAAAGGTTACACACACACAAAGCCTATAATTATGTACTCTCTTTAGTACCTGGAGTATACTGTATTTTACAATTCATTTAAAGTTTGAGGACTTTACATTATCCTTCTGGTCGCAGCTGTTTGGTTGATCCTTAATCATTCTTTTCATACTTCATTATAAGTCTGTTTTATTTAAAAAATTAAAAAAATCACACAAGGGAAACCGCAGGCCAATTGGCAGGACACAGGAGAGTAATGAGTTTCCCACTGAGCATCTGGACTAATAAGAAACCTTTGCTATTGTATGTGCCCAAACTGTGTTGTCCCTAAACACAACACTCATCACACTTCAGTGAAATCCTCCATTCTAACTAGGAGTGAAACACAGGGGAAAATGGGCAGAGTACTAGCCTCAGTTTTATTGATATAGTAACACTCAGAAACAGGACCACTTAAGCAGCAACAACAACACACACACACACACACACACACACACACACACACACACACACACACACACACACACACACACACACACACACACACACACACACACACAGGCACACACAAACAGCAGATTAGGATGAGAGCAATCATGCTAAGATTAACCGTTAAACATCTTTTTTTAATTATTAAAATTATTAATAGGACATTCTGGACTCATTGTGAGAATGTTCTCTTCCTGAAACAAGTGAGGCTCATCAAAAATATTTTAGCTTTCTTTGGCAGTGGAAACTGTTGGATTGACTATAATGGCAAATGAGCCAATTTTCAAATAACTTTCAGTTAACAAAATAAAAGCAATCAAATTTTTTGCTGTCACATATGACAGACATAGCAGCATCACATACATCATATGTAGACTGGTCTTTGAGCCAACAGAGAACAGCAGGTCACAAAGTAATGGAGCTCAAACACTGCAGGATGACCAGATGGGGAAAAAAAGTACAAAAATAAAAAAAATCCAAAGAATAATAAACTCACTGGGTTTTAAGGCCACCACGATGTCTAGTGCAACTTTAAGCCAAAACAAATGACTATGTATAGGTCCACAAAGACATTAAACTAGGCTGATGATAGGGGAGTGGAGCGACCTAGGTTGGTTGCTATGAGTGGGTAGATGCTGCACAGAGGGGCTGTGGTGGCCTCTGTTTCAAATGTCAGTGGTTTGCAGCCTCACGCTTCTCTCAAATATGGAAAGTTCTGGCATTGTTTTAAACATATGACAATATTACTCTTGTGAAGCATAAAATAGCTTTAAACATGCCCACAACAGATGTCCTCAGATTATAGCATGTTTATTGATACAGGCCTGTAGAATCTTAAAGGAATTGCTCGCCCAAAATTGTAAGCCTAATGTGGCCATATTTTAACAGCTCCAAAGGGTAGCAAAAAAATCATTTAAGGTTTCAAAGCCAGACCAAAGCACTGTGGTCCCAAATGTAGGGACCTCACCTTATTTTCCTTCCTGTCTGTCATGTTGTGCTATTTGAGGGGGCTAAATAAACTTTAAATATATATTTGTTTTTTTACATGAAGCCAAAAAATAATATGGGGTTAATTAAATGAAATATGAACATGAGAACTCTGACTTTCACTTAAAACATACAAAGTAGTGAGTGATAATCAAGTTAGATAGATCCATCAAAATCGCCCAGAGACAGAGAAAGAGAGAAAAAATAATGCAGGAAATGTATTCATTACTTCACCATATTCGTTTTAGGGACTCCATTGCCAATAACTGACCACTAAACCCCTGTGGTCATGTGTGGCATGGAGCGAGACCTTGTTGTTGGTGTTCACCCTGTGCTGATGGAAACATGACGGCTGATAGAGGTAATTTTGAGGGGAGCTCAGTCAAGGCCAAAGCAGCCAGTACCAGGAACCCACAATCGGGCTAAAGGACCTAATCCTCTCTTTGTAACTGGCCAGCGCAATCCACTACAGGAGAACGAAAGACTAAGCTAACAATATGTGTGTGAAATTTTGAGGAACAAGGGACAGAGTTCAGGTTCTTGCATCACTGATATCAAGGCATGGCATTTTTGTTTTAAGGCTCTAGGGGATTCATGAGCGAAAGGACATCGGCATCATCAGAAAACCCCCCCTCTTCCCAGCTTCTCTCTGCCCTTCTCATCAATAGAGCCAGTTTGGAAATTCAGAACATGGCCACAATAACCGCAAGTTAGTATAGCATCACCCTGCCTGGAGGCAGAATACAGTTTCCAGCCTCTCTGCCAACTTTGACTTTCTATTCAGCATTTCAGTCTCAGGGGTCCCATTCTCTATATGACCTGTGATCTCAGACCCAGGCCCCTCAACATCTTTATTGTCTCTGGGCTCACTCTGACCTGTGGTTACTGGGCCTTGCCTAATGGGGACATGTGTATAGAAGCCCTGCTTGTGAAAAGACTATGTTGATGACATGACAGAAAGTAGGAAAGATGAGGGGCTAGGCAGATGGGATGTCCTAGTAGTTGCTGTACTGGTAAGCCATGGAGAGAAAGGACTTCAATGAGATGCTTGTCTTTCTATAATACAAGGCTTGCTTCATTAGACCACTGACAAGGGGCTCAGACTTTGGAAATATATAATTGCACGGAAAGTTTTAAAAAAAGTTGAGGGGGTATTTGATCCCTTGTAGTCGTGGTAGTGATCAAGGAATTAGACCTGAGGGAGGAAGCTGCTCAGAACTGAAATGTTTTTTGCAGAAAGAGTTCTCTTCACACATTTAATGTCAAACAAAAACATTGAAATAATCTGTCTAGTCGGGAATTAGTGAGTGCTATTGATGCACACCAGGAACACATTTTGAATCTGATTTCATGTGTTTCATTGTACTCAATCACATCATTTTTTTGCACAGTGAAAAGTGAGGCAAATGCAGATATGCCTCTTCTATATAGCCAGTTCTTAATGGCCTTGCCATGTATTAGGCTGTAAGATTTTCCCTTGCCTCAATACATTAGGGCTTTGTAAAATAGCCAGAGGAAACAAGACCTTCATAGGATATAGTGTATCCACAGTGAATTCAGTGTGGTCTCTTCAGCAGCAAAGGACAACAGGACTTGGCAGTATGGCAGGGGGGTGCATTACATTTATCTGGTCTGTACATAGACTCCTGTCTCCAAACTTCTTTATTTCAGTACCACTTGCACTATTACTGGGATATGCATCAACCATGTGGTTTTAGATTTACAGTACAGCATACTGTATGGATGTGAACACACACAAAGAGACAGACTTGTGTTTAACACATGGCTCGAGTTCATAGCCTTGATCTGTGCCAAGTCACTCAAGTAGGACAGAGAGAAAGTCCAAGGCTCTTCAGTCTGTAATGTTATCCCTTGTAGAGGATGAAGTCACTGATTCATTCGGACACATTCAAAAGATCTCTCTTTGGCTGGCCCACGCAGGTCTACAGTGAGCCATTTATATTATCATCCACACATCACATGAATTCCCACAATATTAAATTTGAAATCATAATTTGAATAAGATACAAAACATGGCAAAATATTGTTTCTTTACATTTTTCTTCTTTTTTTTAAGAGCCCTTTTATGGTATGCAACTCATCCACTAGGCCTTTATTTGACAGTTGACAGTGTAGAGAGACACAAAACAAGGTGAGAGAGAGTTACTGTATACCATGCAGCAGAGGTCCACAGCTGGATTTCGAGCACAGCAGGGACAACTCTGCAACAGTGATGTCGCTCATAGACAGTGTTGCCAGATTGGACTGACGCCAAGTAGCCCAATCAGGGACTAAAACCAGCTACAGTATATTGTCATAGCACTTTTTTTTTTTTTTACATTTACGAAAGAGATTTGTTTTTTCAAATATAAAAGTCATCACTTAAAAGAAAAGATGTAAGCTTTTACAAGGCTTTTATCACAGAGCTGTGAGGTTAAATTGAAAAAAAGGTTTCAGCCTTGTTGTAATGATCTGAGATGACATTTGTTTTCATTAGTTTTCAGTGACTGCGTGTCGGGCCTATTGAACTTCCTGTCAGTCTCAATCATGATAATTGGAGGAGAGAAAAGGCCGATTCACTGGACTGTATCAATACATTTTCATCAGGGGAAACCTCCGAATGGTACACACAGTAGCTGAAATGATCATAAGCCGCCCAAATCATTTTTACCTGCCCAGTCATATAACAACTAGCCTAATCGGGTGGAAAATCTGGCAACTGTCAGTGGAGATTAAAAGGCATTATTCATTATAATTTAACCTGCCCTTCACCTTTTTCACCAAACCTACAATAAAAAAAATGTTGTTGCTAATTTACACATCCAGCAGTTACGGAGCAACAATATCATTCATTTAGAGTCATGTTTCTGTCTACCTGATGGATGTAAGTCCAACATTCACTCTCTTTCAGCTCTTTTATTGGTCTCCAACAACTCCCGAGGGAAATATCTGTCTCTTTAGCAGCTAAATGCTCCACTATGTTCACCGACAGCTGCTGAGTCCGAAAACAAAACAATGAGAGCGGTGAGAGTGAACCAAAACAGTTAAGTTGCAGAGCTAGACAATGAGCTGAAACGTTGAGGGAAGATCCGGGTGATCATTTCCTGTAGGTTCATCACTAATAGCGACTCCTTAAAATTTTTCATTTGATGCACTGTAAATATAAAAATGAAGTTGTTATCTTGTGTCATGTTTACTGTATGCTGTAAATCAGAGAAGTGAGACAGGAGAAGTGTTTTGAGACCATCATTTCTCTGAAACGTTCAGCTCTGAATCTACGATCTGATCACTCCTTGCTCACTCAGCTTACTCAAGACTTGTCGTCATGCCAACAGTTGGCCCAATTTTCATGGCAATGTGTTTACATGTTTGGGCAATGACCAAATAGTCATAGAAAAGACTCCAAAATCCCCCCAGTGCTCAAATAACTTTTACAGCTTTTCCACTGGTACATTTTCGGGGAGAGGAAAGAGGTGAGAAAGTGAAGTGAAATGGAGGTGACATTAAGTCACGTCTTACCTTCAGAGTGTACTTGTGTAAGTCCCAGGTAACAAGTACAATATAATACGGTACAGAGCAATAGGGCTCTCCTGGGGGAAGAGAAGAGAAGATGTTAGAAAGAGGCAGAAGTCACACATTACTGAAACATACAATTGTTTAACTTTTAAAATATTTTGGTGATATTTTCTAATAAGGAACTCTTTATAAATAATAAATCAAATCATAACGAATGCTTTACTTACAAGTCATTCATAAGAGAAAATTTGGTTTGCAAGATTGTTAAAAAAGTGTTTGTCCTTTCTACAGTCGTAAATGTTAGTAAGCCATGAATAAAGGTCCCTGGGTTTCTCACTCGCTAATAACCCATACATTCAGTAGGTATAGTTGTTAATAAGGCATTAATTAAGGGTTTTAATGATTGAGTCTGCAGTTGTAAGTGTTAATAAATTGTCTACAGATAGATTGCATGTGTTTTAATAGATTACAAAATCATGAAATAGATAGAGATTACAAAACTGGTATCATGAAAGGATGTAATAATAATGTGTAATCAATTTTAACATCACACCAAAACACAGACTCAAACAAAACCATATGTTTTGCATTTAAGCTACTGAACAACTAACAAATGGGAACTGGATTCTGCAAAAGCACTTACAACTCAGAGCAAAGAAGAGCACACACACACAGACACACACACACAGACACACAGACACACACACACACACCTTGAAGTTACGATTTGCTATAGTAGACTTATCCTACTCTCCTCCCAAAACCAAACCAAGATGTGTACTGTACGTATAGCCACACACACGCATGGAAAACAAAAACAAAGCGGTCCCTTTCAACACGCTCACCTCATCCAGGTGAGCAGCAGAGCTGAGGAGACTGATTGGAAAGTGGACTGAGAGCTCAGCGGGGGACTGAGATCTGGTGACAGGCAGGGGAGCCACTGTTTACCGCTGGAGGTCATCCAGACACACATGGTCACCCACACACACATATTGGAGGAGGAAATGTCTATAGCAGCTGTGGCTCGAGGGCCAGAGTGGAGCAGGCAGTCAGGGGCGTGGGCCAACAGCTCCAAATACATAAAATGTGGGAAAGACTAGTAACTGTAAGTAACTGTTGCATCAACATAATTACCTGCACTAACCCAGACTAAGAGCTTTTTAGAAATATTTCTGCAAACAACCCCTACACCAACCAGTAGCTGCTTACCCTACTGTTCTGACTGATTATAATCATGGTGTGTACATATCCAAGTGTATGTGTGTGATGGTGTGTGTTTGTGGTGTCTATGTCTGCCTCTCTCCCAGTTCCTTGTTGCTAATAAAGCTTTATCACAATAAACTCCACACACAGCTGGCTGTGATTACTCAGGATGCTTAGTGTGTGTGTGTGTGTGTGTGTGTGTGTGTGTGTGTGTGTGTGTGTGTGTGTGTGTGTGTGTGTGTGTGTGTGTGTGTGTGCGAGAGTGAGAGTGAGTGTGTATCTCCAGGACTTCCAGCTGGTTACAGTCTCATTCAGTGTCTTATCAGCTGAGGAGAGATCAGCTTTCTGAAAATGAGTCATGAATGCTGAGATTTTTACTGCAGCAAAAACGACTCTCATTCTGTTTACATCTATGCAAACTGGACCAAGTTTCCTGGGAAACTGCGCTGTTTTCTTTGGCTTTTCATATTAAAAGCTCTCAGTAGCTTGTTTAGATTTTCATTAGCGTGCTTTTTAAAGTGTACGTGACAGGTTGGGATTTTTCTTCTGTGGAGCAGTTAAAGGCGGTTGCACTGAGGTGGATTTTTGCACAGTGGACATTTAAATCAGCAAGGCTGACATCTGTAAACTGACCCTGTCTGGTGTGGTTTTCATACTGCAACAGTGAGCTATGACATGACTCCCTGAGGGAATTCTAAGCTGAGTGGACAAAATACAGGCCAGATGAGCAATACCTCCTCCTAAGTCATCCACTAAAGCAGACATTGTAACCTATATATTGTGCTGTGAGCCACTGAACTCACATTTCAAAGACAGAAGGGTGAAGAACACTGCTCTGTAGTGCTGATAACATCTTTCTCTACTCATTTAACTTATTAACTTAACTGTGATTAGCACACACATCTCCTTTGCTGTCAAAAAGCCAAGTCGTTTAATGGAAAAACTAAATGTGGATACACTGATGAAGAGAGTATCTGGATGTTGAGTTGAAATGTTTGCAAATGTGCCTGAGTGGCAAAGAAATTCAGTCATCAAGATATCTGGTGCCACATTGAACAATCTGCAGCAATAATCTACGGATTAATACTGCATATATTTCCTCAAAGCCAGTGTTCTCTTTCCGGTCTGTATTTTCTGGCATCAATTGTCTTTATCTTCAAAAACTACCATCACCCCCTCCCCACACACTCAAACAGCAGTCCATCTGTAGGCCAGTGACCAGTCAAAGATTGAGGACACACTGAGAAGCCACTATAGTTTCCGTTATTTTTCACAAGTTTGGACTACTCAATGATTGCCTGAAAGGATTTCCCAAAGGCATCCTGCCCACACACACACACACACACACACACACACACACACACACACACACACACACACAACACACACACACACACACACACACACACACACACAGTAAAAGTGACTAATTCAGAAATTATCTGAGTTGCTATTTATATTACAAATATTAAACTACACAGTTGTTTTTTCAGTTTGAAATATTGTCAAAATATACCAAATCATTGCCAAAGAATAATTGCCTGCGAAAAGCCAGAAAAGAGAGACACAAAGGGCGACACCATGTGGACACGACTGATGTTCCGTGCAGCTGACACCTCGCAGGTAGACTCCTAAATTTATCGCAATGCATGCACAACTTATATAAATAATGTAGTTGTAGTACAACTGTTTTCTGAGGATGCGAACCTCTTATTTTTCTTAATGAATGACAGTTTCTGCAAAACGCCCAGTCAGGTGTGATAAATGAAGCTGATAGATACCATTTAGACTTGTTGTCATGAGAAACTAACGGAACTGTGGGTCAAATCTCCGGACTTTTCTACTCCCCAGACAACTGCATCCATACTATCTCGCCACTGATTCATTCACTAAACCAGATCTTCACTGCGCAATTAAACCAAATATCAATTTTAAGATAAGACTGAATCAAGCATTTATTAATTAATGAATGCATAAATGAATGCATTGGTGACTTTTTGTGCAACAGCTGGCTGGTGCATGCACTTCCCTAAATAAACGTCAACAGTGTAGCCAAGGGAAGACCAAACATTTCGGTCCATATATTACGATAGCTTGTCTGTGTAAACACATGCATAAAACATCTGCATTTTATGTCTCATAGTAGTAAAACCAATGTCAGTTGCAGATGTTCAGCTGGTGTCACAGTTTTACCTAAAATCATTTTCTTAAAAAAAAAAACTTTTAACTGCCCTGCATGCGTAAATGTGTCTGTGAGCTCTGAATGCGTAAAAGGGAAACATGGAAAGCATCTATCAAACGCTCCAGTGGATGCTGATGAACTTCTCCTGAAACTTTATAAGTCTGAATAATTGCATGTTTTGCTTGTTCTATCAGATGAATCAGTTTAGTAAACACTATGGCAAAGATCTTGCACGCACCCGTTTTATATTTGCCAGACAAAAGATTCAAACACTTGAAATAATTATATTTCGTTGAGCAATTACAATCTGTCTTGCACAAAAGTAAACAGACAAGAATGGTAATATTAAATCTGAATAATTATGCTTGGTCTATTTGATCGATTTATTAAAAATAGAAGAAAAAAAAAATAGGGGAAACAAACATTTGGACAAATTGACTTATTTTGGCAAAGTTATGGTAGGCCTACATGTCAAACAAATGACAACCATGGTCCAAACAGACCCCATTCAGAGCCTCAGTAGTCCCCACTGGACGCCACTCCTGCATAGTGAGCTGGAACACAGCCAGCCGGCACATCACAGGTAAGCTACGCACATGGAGGCATGCAGTTCCTTAAATTGTAAGTCAGTCCCCGCCAGTGATCGGACTCACCTCAGCTCTTTCCAACACCCTCTGATCGGACACAAAGACACAAATATTAAAAATATATTATACTTACTTTGTGTCTAGATGAGAGGTTCTGCAATCTCTCCTTCGGGTGCCTAAATTCATTTGTATTCATTTGTCCTGGCAGTCAAAAACCTGACCGTTAATCACAGCGTGACTCCTTTGCAAGGGGGCAGAAGACACCGGTCGCCGTTTTACACATTTGACAAGCTTCAGATGAAGTTCCAGAGGAAAAAACTCATGTTGATTCGCCTGTCAAGCCCGACATAAATTCCTTCTGGCAGGCTGGTTTGACAGAGAGTTTTCCTGTGCGATTGTCTGTCGATATTCCCCTGTGTTTCATTCATTTATGCCGATCCAGATTGAGGGACGCGCAGCCGGAGAGAAAGCTGGGTTCTTTTGGAGGGATGTTACGGAGTCAGGAGCGTTGGACTCATTCCTTTCCTTTTTAAATAGGCTTTCTGTGGGTAAAACGATGGCAAATGCACCGCACGGCCAGGTGTCAAGTTACAAACCCAGCGGTTGCATCGAGCAACTACACGCCTTCTCCAGGGGGTGGCCACATGGATTTTATCCAAATCCCCATGCATGCACCGGTAAACCATATGAATGAACCACGGTAACACAAGGTGGGCAGCGCTTCACAGACTGCCACTGCCTAACAGGAACGCTTACAGCTCCTCCAGAGACTCTCCTTAAAGTATCCACCTTTATCCTCAACGTGTGGTATTCATTTGGGTGATTGCAAATCCTCTATGATGGCCTTGAGTCGTTAGAGCCACTTCTTTTCAAGAGAGACATTACCAGCAAAGGATAACTTTATGGGTGAGGCTATTTGCACCCCTGGTACAATTAGCAGTGTATGCTATTTGTACCCTGGTGCAATTAGAAATGAAAACTATTCATACCCCGCCGGTGCACACAGCAATGTGTTCTATTAATACCCCGTCTGGTACAAATATCAATGTATTCTATTTGCACCCCTGTGCATTTTTATGTAACTTGGCATATAGTTACACACAGTTATCCATACTACTCATGTATTACACCTTTTTGGAATATTATCGCCCTGACATTCTTATCCTAACCATAATCAATCCCACTCCTGTTGCCTAAACCTAACCAAGCCAACCAGAGCAGGCATATTCATGAGTCTTCCCCTAACACCCTGCAAAAAAAATTCGCGTTCGCGGGCCCTGACTTGCGCAATTGCATGCAAATTATCCAATCCAAAATTAAAAAAATAAGATCACCTCACAGAGGAATCGAACTCCAAACTCCCATAACTAAGGTAAACATATTAACCACTCATCTAGCAATTCTTACAGAATATTGTATAACTGTTTACCACTTGGTTTCTTCAAGCCTCGGTTGCTAGGTAACGGTACCGTATACAAAAAATAGGTACTAGCTAACAAACTAACGGTTGTATGCTTTCACTGAAGACAGAAAGCGCAACTGTAGTATCCATTTTCCGCTAGAAATTCAATTGTTATAAACTTTAGAGACAAAACTTTGCCAGTTTCTGCGGTCATGGAAGATGAACGTCCGCCATGATTTCGGTGCACGCGAGCAACGTGTTTTTGTTGTTACGTCACAGGGTGAGAATAGCTCAGCTGTGTGGCCGAGGCTATTCGTACCGGGGGTGCAAATAGACACTCCGTAACTTTATTTATTCACTGCAAACTTGGCAAGTGTGTCTCATCTCCCCTTGGAATATGGGAATATGAGTAACCCGCTGCAAAGCACACTCACAATGATGTTTAAGATCTTGATCATTTACTGGAAAGATCTCTCTTATTTTGTCACACGCACGCACGCGCGCGTACACACACACACACACACACACACACACACACATTGTCACAATGTGGTTTGAACACTGCAAAATCTAGGCCTGTTCATGCAGATATTTTGCAACGTTTCAGCTCCCATTACTTTAGGAGGGGTCATGGTCTGCTGCGGGATGAGGGCTACCAAAGACCTGCACAGCCCCAAGAGTCGGTAATTACCACCTGACATCATCTGTTTGAGATGACTCATGAACAGGTAAGCTTAACAAGATGTTCCCCAAATTAATGTGGAAAAAAGAGGAGTTAACCGTTTTCATAAGAACTATTTTTATGAGTTTAATGTGGTTCAAATAAAAACTCCTCACAGGAAGGTCTGCCCATATATCTAGAGTAACAGGAACTTAGTTTCTCCAGAGAGATGTTGCTAGATGTTCATTTCTTAAATGATTTAGTTTGATGCTGTGAGCACCACAAATACATTTTCATTCACCTCCATCATATCAGGGTGGAAGCAAAAATCTCAAAACCTGGGCAAGTAAAACCAAAACCATTTGCATAGCATGGCCAGATGACACTGGTTGTAAATGAGGACATCATTTAATTGACAGGTCAAATGAACATACAGTACTAACAACTCCGATGTCAACTATTGCCTCTGAGGTAAGCACACCTGCTTGGGCATCAGCCCATCATCTCGTTTCTAAATAAGGACTAATACCTTTTATCAACCCTGTTTAGATTGTAATTAAATTAATTTTAAGTGGATAAATGGGCAGGAGGATCTTATCACATTAAACTCACTAAATCTAAATGAACCAAACACTCTATGAATTGATATTACAGCAAAGTGCTTGTTCAGATGAATGCTGCACACAGCAACATGAGTGGACAAACAACGTAATAAGGATGTAAGTGACTTGGATCCTGTTGCGTTCACTCTTTGAGCTGACTGGCCAGAGGCCTTAGGCACTGAAAGATCGCCTTGATTGACGCTCTGTTAGGGTGGAGCTGACTGCGTGTGTCAGCGAGGGCAATCTCCCTGCATTTCAGCCCAAGGCCATTGGTAAGCCAGCCTCAGGGGTGGGTGCTAATGGACGCAAGTCATTAACATCTTTTTTTACAGTCCCCTTCACACACTCTGTCCCTTGTGTTTCAGTGCTGGGTGCCACCCGACCCTCCCATGTACTTCCAATGAGCCACAGCGATTCTGCCCTATTCTTCCAAATTACAAACTCTGCGCTTGCTAGCGCGCTCACTGCCACCCCTTAAAGCTTCTTAATTATGGTCATTGGCACCAAGTCTGAAAGCTCCCTTTATCCCCCCTCCCCCACACGTTCCAGAAATAGGCCCTGCTGAAGCACACAGGCAGCCCAGATCAAACACTCCCCATAGGGAATGGGTCATTACTGGTGCGCAGGGCGGACACAGCCCAATGGGTGCTGGGCCACGCCTTGAGCGCAAATTGCAGCCTGGGCCTAGCGAGGACACAAGACTGTTCTTTGATGCACGGCAAGAGTAACAGCAACACAGGCTGTTTGGATATCAGTGTTGTGTACTGTACATACATATAAACAACCAATACAGTGTTTTGCAGACTATAACGCTAGAGAATTATGTGCTGGGCTTGGTTGGGTGTTCACATGTTTCTTATGGTTTGTATTGATCTAGATGTCATCCCTGTTTTACATAAGCAGCATGAATTGATTCCAGGTGATGAAGATCTTAAGTCGTAAAAATGACTGAAATTATGCAAAAACTACAACAATTGTTTTAAACTTATTACATTGTCTGTGTAGTTTTTACAATTTAAAACACCTAAGGAAAGTAACATAAGCAACTGTGTTTTCAGAGCACGTGTGAACATTAAATTCACCCAACAAATAAATAGGTTGTAAAGACAGTCACCTCTGTGTAGGTGTGTTTTCACACTGAGCAGTGGCAGAGGTTATGGAGGTGGCAGTGGTGAACCAGACAGTGCTGTCTCTCTCAGCTCCACTGCACACAAGAAGACTGTTGATACAAGGAATGTGTGTGTATGCTGAGTGGGAGAACGCACATGTGCATGTGTGCGTATTTGGAGTGTCTCGGTGGTTTGTGTTTTTCCTTTACAGGTGGTTGTGTCCACTTGTTTGTGTTCCTGGTTCTGTCTACTTCCTGTGTAGGGATGGTTTGGTGATGCACTGGGAGGTGGAAAGTGGTCAAACAAGCTCCTGTCTGCTGTTATTTCTTTTACGCTCAGTTCCATGTCGAGGTCTTTCTCTTTATTTTTCCCTTCTAATCTGTCACACCCTACTCTACGCTGACTCCTTTATCTTCTTTTGGCTTTGTACTTTTGTCTGCTAAATCTTCTCCATCTCTCCCTGTTTCCTTTTTCTCTCTTCTTTCTCTCTCTCTCTCTCTCTCTCTCTCTCTCTCTCTCTCTCTCTCTCTCTCTCTCTCTCTCTCTCTCTCTCACTTCCTTCACCACAAACATTTTCAGTGTTGGCACACCAGAGTAGACAGCCACCCCTAAAGCAGTGCCACAACCATAATGAGCATGTTGAGTTCTCATAATAACACCAGAATAACCTGCTGGGGGAGACAAGGTCTTTTGGGGGCAGGCTCTCAGACCTGGCTACCCTGGATTCACAGTGTCAACACCACACAGACCCGCGTTTGTTGAAGTGTGAAATATGGAGTTGAGTTTCCCCCACTATGTACTGTTTTTAGATTGATTCCTGCAGTGTTTGCTATTTTATTACTGTATTTTTGTGTTCAGGGTTGAGATGTTGTTGTAAGGTGCTAAAATGATGCACATTTACTGTAACTGTAACACAGTGGCTTGTTTAGGGACTGTACAAAAATTATAAGGAGGGAGGGGCAAGGTTGTGTATTTTTTCTAGTTGGGAAAGTTAGAGAGTGATTTAAAGTGACAGCTATTGGTTAAAAAATATAGAATGGCCAAAATATTTAACAGGACGCATCATCTTTTAATTTTTTTTTTATCCCATCATTTTACCAATTGCTACTTCCACATCTATTGTGCAACTTGGTGGCTATGTGGAAATGATTATACCGCTAACATATCAAGGTTTAAAATGGAGTACACCATTTTAAACTTGCAATATGTCATTTTTTTGGACACTTCGGGGCAGCAGAACCAAGTTGTGAACGCAACATTGGAAGTCCTGGTTGCAGCTTTCCCGAGAACCGCTCATCCGATCATCTTCACATGCGATTCACTGCACTACCTTGGGTCCTCAATACACCTGCCAAGTGTGAAGTTGATTGGATGAACGTTTCTCATATGTGAATAACAGTCATACATGCATACAGTACATACACAGAGAATTCTTACTTTATATTTAGATCATGCTGCCCTATTGGCCTAATGGCACGCAGACATCATATCTACACATGTCCACCAAATGTGGTTGCAATAGCACAGTGTTCAGGAGATAATGGGTGTTAGTTAGTTTTTTGGCCAGTGGGAAATGGGTATACAGTGTGAGAGTGGTAAGTGTGAACTAAAACAGTAAAACAGTAAAGACTAGCCTGCAGGTAGTCTGACTCACTGGATGTAGACTGTGGGTATAAGCCTGTCATTGGCCACGTATTTCAAGTGGCATTCACCTCACCTTCTGCTATCTACGTGTTACCATTTTCAAAACACTCTTCGCTATAGAAAAACAAACTAACAACATCCTCTGAGCAACCTAGCTACATGCTGAAAATGGCAAGTTTTGACTAAGATTAGGATTGTGCAATAAGGCAGGCATGTTTGGTTCCCTACCGACACTATTGTGCAGGGGGCACCGCTGCTGCATCCTGGACAGCTCCGGCCAAGATGATTGCGATTGGTTTAAAGAAATACAAAATACCCAGAGTGTTTTTTCCTCCTATAGCAGAATAATCAGTCCGTCCAGAAAAACGCGATTATGCAATCGTATAATTCAATGCATAATCAGCCAAAGTCCGCATATTCATGCGGGGGCCGCATTTTTTCAAATATGCCGCACTTTCGCCGCATAAATTGTCGATTTCCGCGCAAAATATGCGGTGCTTGCATGGTTTCATAATCCCTGCATTTTCGTTGCAAAAAAGTCACATATATCTTAGCAGAAAGTTGAAAAATTTTTGCGTTTCCTCATACACAGTATATAATAGACCAGTGGACGGAGACCAGTGAAGGATATTAGAAGCACTTTTCCGGTGATGGCCAGCTTCACTGCGCAGCCTCCAACTGAGAGAGACAGCGTAAATGTGAAGTGAGCAACGTGTCTGAAAGTTGTAAGTCTTCTGGTAGCTGTGCCAAGAGCAATCTCAATCATTCCCAATCACAACAGCTCATGTAAGTCGAAACTGCCTGCAAGCTTATCCTGTACTATACGGTAATTCCTCTACTATGTGACACAATCGTTAGCCTATTTTTACAAAAGCGTCTGCTACGGAGCCATAACGTGAGGTACAAGGTAATGGAGCCTTTTATACATTGTCGTGTTTCTTTAGAACTAAACAATGGACAAATAGAGTCTTTAAACGCTTCAGATGTAAAGTTATTCGCTGTCAAGTGGCGCCAAAATGAATGCTAGTCAGTGGAATGCTAGCGGGAGGTGATGGCCAGGTAGCAACAAAATGGCACCATAGGAGGTTCGAGTTCTGAAGCGAAGCTTACCCCCTCGCGTTTACTTCACACAAGAGCAGCCATTTTCCCCTGTTGCCATGGGAACGTTATGAAGTGACGTAATTACGCAACGTGAACATCATCGAAAAGCAGGGTGTTGGAGGTTGACATGTACTTTGAGTCTTAAGTTGGTATCCAATAAGAAACTTCTTAATGATGTCTACTCAAATTTCTTTGTTTAAGTGCTCCTGCTGTCTATATTATTAACGATTTTTAAAAGTCTGTCTCTTTTGTATCTTTTATTTCCCTCTGTTTAGACTATTACTTTTATTTTTACTTTAATATTATATTATTTGTATATATTTTTGTATCTTATTTGTTTACTTATTGCAGTGACTGAATATCTGTAAACTATTTTTGGAAATCAAGTTGAAAAAAAAAGGGGGGGGGGGGGGGTTTTTTTTTTTTTTTTTTTTTTTTTCCCCCGTTTTTTGTTTTTCCCTTTTTTTTTTTTTTTCCCTTCCCTTTTTTTTAAATTTTAAATTTTTTTTTTTTTTTTCTTTTTTCTTTTTTTAAAAAAAAGCCCCCCCAAAAAAAAATTTTTTTTCCCCCACCACCCCAAAAAGTGATTTCTGAAAGTGTGGTTTTTTTTTTTTTTTTTTTTTTTTTTTTTTTTTTTTTTTTTTTTTTTGTTTTTTTTTTTTTTTTTTTTTTTTTTTTTTTATATTTAATTTTAAATATATTTTTTTTTTTTTTTTTTTTTTTTAAAAAAAGAGAAAAAAAAAAAAATTTTTTTTTTTTTTAAAAACCCAAAAAAATATTTCTGGAAGGACTGAATAATAACTTGTGCAGCCAGACCGATCATCAGCGCTGACACAGCACTGTGGAAATAGTCTGCAGGAGAAATATTCTGCAATATATTAAAGTGGAGCAGAAGAGGCTGTATAGCTTTTGCCTATTTTCATTCCTGATACATTTTTTGGCAGTCAGATAGAATATTGACACAGGACCAACATGGCACACTTAGAAAGGCGCAACACACTAGAAAGTAAGTCGGCACCTGTGTGAGTATATAGAAGATGTACTGTATAAACATACTGTAAGTGTGTGCACAAGTATGCAGGGTCTTAGATGTGAGAGAGAAATTGGCTGGATTGCGTGCTGTGAAATTCTACCTTTTAAGCTCCTCCCTCCATTAACAGCAGACCCTGACAGCATGTACAGTAGGAGAAACCTTTATTTTAAATTCCAGGCAGGTTCTTATTCTATTCACAGTATAATGAAATCCCACCTGAGTGTGCAATTCATGCCTTGATTAAATCCAATTTCAATTTCCAATTCACTGCTTATCGTCTTTCAAAAGAGCCATAATTAATTCTTATTCTGGACACAAGGCTCTGTATTGGTTTTGGATTGGGCCACCAGAGACCTGGGTAGCCTAAGTGGAAACAGCAGGGCCTAGTGAAACCTGCTCTCTCTGGCATAAAATCAGTGTTCAGAATCCAATGATGCCCTCTGTAAAAGGACTTCATTATGCTCTCAGAATATGGACTAGACAAATATTTGGCTTGGTCATTATGATGCTGTATCCACTTCCCCCATGGAACCAGGTCCTACACCAGGCTCAGTGTTTCTGCATCCCAGAGATGGCTCACCCTACCCCCCATCAGACACTCTCTGTCTCCTTCCTTACACGAGCCAAATCGGAAGAAATACAAAATATTCCCCACATTGCTGGAATATTACAGTAAAAGAAAAGAAACCGATGAACAGAGAGGTATCACACTGCCTCCATGGAAACGTAAAACAAATGTTTTTGATAATCTTAGAGGACCAGTATTAAACATAAGGGGGGAATTTTGAGGAAGATCTCCCCTCAACTTTTAATTAACCCTGCAGCTCCTCTATCTCCATCATTCTGACAAAATACAGAAATGGTCAGGAAGTGTCACCCCCTCAGACCCCCAGATACCTCCAAACAGATGGTCTTTTACTTAGATTTTTAGCTACTACTCCTCTTTACCTGCCACCCCCCCCCACACACACACACACACAACTATCCCAGTATTCACTGATGACCAACTAAAGCCATGCATGTTTTTCCTACCTTAACTGTTTCCCCTTCATAAGGAGGGAAGCTCTGTACAGTATATGTATGTTGATGTATAGTAGCCTCTTAAGGTGCTGATGTAGATTTAAAGGAATAGTTTGGCATTTGTTAGTGTCCGACAATTTCTGTAACTTCCCAAAACCAACAAACATTCACATCCTCACCCGACAGGAGTGTAGTAATCTTCTGATAATCAAGAAAGAATGTTTAACTATTCTTTTAAATGACAGTAACTGAGCTGAGCTTTTTATAAATATCTGACTGAAGAAATCTAGAACTAAGTGCAAGGATCGGAGGTTGGTTATAGTAATACTACAGGTAAATGCCGCAGCTTGTGTACATACTACATTAGCAGATGCACTAAATGTGTGTGTTTCTGTACACAAAAACTTTGTGTGTGTATGAATTGCTGCCGTTAACTGTGCTGTAAAGCAAAACTCTTCCAGGCCAGTATCTGTGCCCGGGAATTACCTTCAGATGGTTCTGATAATAGGATATTATCTGACTCACTGTGGCCGCAGTGACTGCAGGAAATTGGAGAATTTTCCTATGGACACAAGTAATATGGCCATATGACCCTGTGTCCTGTCCACACCAATGAGATAACTTCCTCTTCCGGATTGTGACACAAGCCATCCCTATTAGTATGGCAAAGCTGAATGTTTATTCTTATTAAAGAAACCCTAACTTGGAGCCTGGAGTCCTTACACAGCAGAATGTGGCTTACTGTACCTCTCTTAGCCTGAAGCACGGGGCTTTCCATTAATGACATGTCTTATAGGTTTACAGATAAGAAGACCATATTTCTTTCAAATCTGCTATTTAGAAAAATAAATTGGGTCTCCTGCAGCAAAACAAGTCCAATGGCAAATCTTCCTCATTCACTCCCAATAAATGCATTTATTTCCAAATCTATCAGCTTGGCCTCCATTTATCAAAACCTCTAGGAAAAGAGTTTGAACCGATTTAGGATCCATTCATCTAAATTGAAGCATCCCAGTTGGGAGGTCATGTGGCTTTGACATGCTGCAGAGATGTCCTAGGTGAATGGAAGGGCTGATTTAGGCTGAGCTTTGTTGCATCCAGCGAAGCACGTAGGCCAAGGCCCGTGCTCGGCAGAGCTCTGACTTTGCTGCCAATCTTTTTTTTTTTTTTTTTTTGCAACATATTTTATTGAGATCAGAATCAAGTTTTGAAAATAAACATTTTGTACAGTTTAGATTTTAAACAGAAAAATATGCAGAAGACAAAATTACAGAATACGACAAATTATACACAAAAGGTAAGGAAAAAGAAAAAGAATAAATAAATCAAATAAGGCACACAACTCACCCCACCCTGGCTTAGTTGGCATAATATGCATACATACAAAATATAACAGAACTTAGTCTGGTAAGACTTGTAAGTCTGCGAAATATGATCGAAAAGACTGCCATATACGAAAAAACCTATCAGTGTCACCTCTCATCGTGTACTTAATTTTCTCAAGTTTCAAGAAAAACATAACATCTTTGAGCCTTTGCTGCCAATCTTAACTCCTTTACCCCCTTTTCCTCCTCTTTCACTCCTTATGCTGGTTCTCTTTTACTATTTCTGTGACCCTACCTCCACCTCCTGCCTCTCATGTGCCATGAGAGGAAGCCAAGTTTGGAGGGGAGAGAGGAAGAGCTTATCCTTTCTTTAAGTCCACCCAAACTCTCGCTGCAAAAGCCCTAAGGGCTATATAATAAACATTTCATTTCCTCTGGCAAGCAATAGGAAGGCTTATATCATGTAAAAGAGCAGAAATAGCGACTGAAAAATGCTTGTCATTCTGTGTTTCTCAGGCCAAGTTCATTCCTCCTGTTGAAGGGCTGGATCACTGTATACAGAGGCTTTTCATTCTGGAGGACATTTATTCATCTTATTGCAGAGGCATAGAACTGTCTTATTTCAAACATAGTAAATAAAAAGAGACATGTTTTATTCAAAGATATAGGCCCAAATTAATCACATAATGAATGTTGTATTTTAGGTCAGGGTATGATCGAAAATAAAATATCCTTCTTGACAGGGTCCGTTGTGAGAGACGACTGCATAGTGTTGGTGACAGAATTGTGTTTAATATGAAAAGCAGTAAAAAGTTCATAGCTCTATCCATCAGACAGTTTTTTTATGTCACTATTACAGTCATATTAATTTTGTTTAGTTACTGTCAGTAACATATACCCAAACTTTTATATATAACAACTGTTATATTCCAAGCTATTTAAACATTAATCTTTTGACATTTGCAATTAACTGTTTCAAAAGACCTTTACCAAACCTTTTAATTATTATTTAATATTACAGACTTTGGTTGGCTAATGGGATTTCTTTTGGATACTGTAGGTTTTTGAATCTGTACTTCTGTGCAGAGCCAAGCCAAGCCACACATCCCATAGTGGTAGGAATAAAGACCACACTGATTTTTGAATATATCCTTTTAGAGAAGACTTTGGAGCACTTTGAAGCACTTGGTGAGAGAAACCTTGCTCTGTACTTTTTCCCGTTCGTCTTCTATCATCTTGACACCAAGATCCTCCCTCCGTGTAGTTTGAAAAATATTAAGGAAGCCACCCCATCCAATAAACATGCCTCTGGCTGAACCTAATAACCCTAAATTGTAACTTTGGAGTATATATATAAAAACACAAGGTATTTTTCCCATTAAAATCAAAGCTATGGGAACAGCAGTCATTGAATCAATATGCCAGAAAACCAGGGACAAAGTAGAACAAAGCCACTTTGTCATTTATAGTGATTTTTCATGCTGGCACAAAGATGCTTGCCTGCAGATCTGCGACAAGCTGGTATTTTCTTGACTTTTAAATGTTCATTTGGCAACCTTTGCCTGCTCATTTAGCAGTGTTGTGCCCTTTGAAGTGGGCATGGCTTAGAAGTGGGTGGTGCATGAGTGGGAGTTGCAATAAATGTGGTAGCCCAAAGTGAGGCGTCAGTATGGTGGCTATTGAATTTGACGCTGTACATTATATGAGGACCATGAGTGTGCTTGAATCAACGTCATTCAGTCAATAATTTAATTGTGCTTTACTAACGCAGATATTTGCAGCAGGTCCTATACAAATCAAACCTTCTCACTCTCCTCTTAGTGCCAGACTGTCAATTATTCTAACAGATTGTTACACCTTTACACATTACCATTTGCTCCCTAGCCAAAATAAATATGTTACTAGTAATAATATTTAAGTTTCCTGGGTTTACCCACAGTGCATTTAGGCATGAAAGACAGACATCTTCCATGCTGCTGCTAAACCATCGCACAGTATGTGGGATGGCTGTAGGATGAGAGGAATATGATGTTGCCATCCGTCACTATGCTTATTTTCTTCTGCACAAATAAGCACCCATTGCTGATCTCACCCCTTAATTCTTATAGTTTCTAATCTGAGAGCTGCACCTTGCCCTTAGCGGCTTTCTGCTCCCATCTCTAAGGTCTGTTTGTTGAATTACGTAGCCTTCATGTCCCTAAATTACCTCATCTTTTTAGCCACGCTTACAGTGTGGCTATAGAGATGGCAATGTCAGTCTGTTGGTTGGCCCATTGGTCCATCACTTTGGTCAAGACTAAAATATTTAGATAGATTGCCAGAATATTTTGTACAAACATCCATGGTTCCAATAGCATGTTTCTATCTGACTTTGGTGATCTTCTGACTTTTCCTGTAATGCGAACGTCAGGGTAACATCTGTGGTTCAGTGTGTAATATCTTGATCTAACTATATTGGATGGATGGAATTTCCTCTAGAAGATCTAGAAGGTGAATCTTCTGACTTTTTCCTATAGCAGCACCAGCAGGTCAATGGTTTCAATGATTCAGTGAAGTGATATAGTTTACATTTACCAGAGGGATTGGCTCAAAATCGTGTGCAAATCTCCATGGTTTCCATTTTATGTATCCTCATGGGTGTTGTGATCCCCTGACCTTTTTTCTAGCGCCACCAGCAGGGTGACAGTTTTGGTTCAGGGTGACGATCACCATGCCATTTGGAGCAGATATTCATGTTCCCCACGAGATGAATCCTGCAGACTTTGGTGATCCCCTGACTTTTCATCTTGTGCCATCATTAAGTCAAATAACTAAATAGGCCTACCTGCAAAACTAATGACATTCGCCATTAACCTCAGTGCTAATTAGCAATAGTTAGCATGCTCACAAGCTAAACAAAGATGGTGAACTTAATAAATATTACCTGCTAAACATCAGCATGTCAGTATTGTCACTGTTAACATGTTAGCATGCTGATGTTAGTGTTGATCTCAAAGCACCGCTTAGGTGCAGCCTCACAGAGCCACCACTAGCTTGGTTGTTAACTCTTGGTATAGTGGGAACCATACCTTCCTGGACAATACTAACCAGTTTGAGTGTTTCTCTCTTTCTTTTTTTTTAAGAGCCATCATTCTTCTATCTCAAAACCCTTTTTTGTGTGCTTTTGTTGTAAAATATGAGGAGTATTTTCAGGTTACCAGTGGAATGCACAGAGGTACGTCCCTGTGAGTGCATATAAATGATAATGATCCAGAAGAATCCAACCTTTAGGATGCAGAGACTGTGAGAACGGAGGGAGAATTGCTGGGTGTGGAGGGTAAGCTCAACATGATGTGCCCACAAAGACATCTGTGAAACAGGACTGAGGGCTATTGGATGACAAAATATTTTAGTTGATTAAAAGCACCACAATTGCACTACTTTGTAGAGGCTGTTTTGCAGCCTTTTTGTCGTTCAATTAGCATCTGTTAACCAAATAGGTAATGTTAAGAGTCATATTACTTTTGTTCCAGTTGAAAACATTATGATATTAAAGACACAAAGGCTGTTTGTATAAGCCTGCTGTGGTCAAATTAAATCAGCATAATTCCCTTCCTGTAAAACATTGTTGAATGGTTTTATGACTCAATAAGTGTTAGAAACCGGAAATGATCATTTTTAAAACTCAGCTTTAAAACAGATGCAAGCTTGGAGGCGAGTCATACATCATCAAAATATTTAGGAAATAATTACAACACAGTATGAATAACTGCCTCTCTTGGACAAAAAAAAGGAGCTTGTTCCATAACATCACTGTAACTCTAACTGCTTTTATTGCACATTTCTTGCCTCACATTGTCTTCATTGTGGGTTTCTGCTGGTTTCCACTTTCTCATCCAGTGAATGACAAATGATAAGGCTTATGCCGTCCCTCGTAATGGGAAAGGCTAATCTGAATGAGACCATTTTGATGTGTGGCGCTGTGCATTGGGGAATAATGCACCAAGATTCTGATCTTGCTATTTTCTTTATGAGTTTACCTATATTTTTATTGTCTTACAGTCTTACAATGGGTAATGCCAAGTTAATCAACCTTTTGTGGGATGTGGCCCCATTTTAAGCCCCAAAAAATCTAATAAAAAGCAATTTAAAAGTTGTCATGCGTGTTGATTATCATATACTTTTCCATACTATTTTAAACATTTTTGGAGAAAATTCCACATTTCAGCTGATAGGGGGATTGTAACGCTGTTTAGTCAGAGTTTTATATACTGTGGTCAGGTTAAGGTCAATTTTTACTGACACATAGCAGGATAGGGCATACATTACCACAGTAACAGACACATACTTCATGTAACCCCTGTTTCTGCAATGAAGGCGTTTCTGTGAGTCACATTTTAGAAAATGACAATTCATGATTTTCCTAACTTTCAACTGAACATCAAAGGTTAACTCTAAGTTTAAGTTGTGCTCAGGTATCTGTTTTAAGGTTAGTTCAAATTAAAAAAATCTAATTCAAAATTATTTTTATTTTTAAGCCTATTTATATCAAGAGAAAATAACAGAAATTGTAGTTTTGCATCGTCCTGCATCTACATGTAGCACAATACTTAGCATCTTCCCTGTCTGCTGCTAACATGGTTCAACAGACAGTGGAGTACTTTGCTCAAAAGAATAAAAAAAATATGAGCTAATCGAAGTCAAAGCGTTTCCCTTTTATTCAACATTTGATTACCCAGTTTGTCTGGGCATGTTTAACCTCCTGATCGCAGGCAGGCTCTTTTAACCTCTTAGATATTTAAAGCTAATGACAGACAGTATGATTTTCGTCCAAACAAACAATCTCCCAGCGCTCATGGCTTGCTTTGTGTTGGACTAGACTCCCAGTGTACACGGAGCCATGTTAATCTGCGGCTCTGGCACATGTGACTGACTGTAGCTGGAGTGACTTATACTTACATTGAATACAGTCTCTATGTACTTCTGTTATTTCTGTGGGAGGGAGGGAGCCAAGGAGAGACGGGGCCATTCCAGTGCCATTTCCAGTGGCAGTCAACGAACGCTCGCCCTCTCGTTGAACAGGAGGCTGTGAAACGCTTAGAGCTCCTTGCGTGTTTGAGTAAACACCCTCTTTTGGTCTGGGGCCCCTCCAAGGGTCAATACACTGTTACATCACAAAAGCTGGATTCATGGTTAGTTGCTCCAAGGTCTAGAGGAGGAGAAGAAGGGCACAGTGCTGCCTCTCATGTGCTCTTTGTCACTTTTATATGACTACCTTATGTAGCTATCTCCTTGCATTTTTATTCATTCATCATTTTTCTAATTAAAGGTCTTTTCTTTCATTTTATGAAGGCTCCATCCTTTCATTCATAATAATTAAGTTATTTTCCTGTCTTCTTTTTTGGCACAACATGCACACACCCTTTCACTATCTTCCATTTTTCCTGGATCCAGATAAATGAAGGCTCTGAGAGAGAGTTGACTGCGGCCACTAGCTGCCCACACCACAACGTAAAATGTGCCTTAGGTGGAGGTGGAAGTGTAGGAGGCGGAAAGATGTGTGTCTCCTGCTGACCGACCAGCAGCATCACAACCAGCGTTTCAGATTTAGAAACCTGCTTTAAACAAGTCTGAATGTTCTCAGGAAAATGTCAACAACTACGATATCAATGAGGGAAATATTGTTTTGAGGTTTTGAAATAAATTTATCAAAGTGTACATCTCATTGACATGCCTATATACAGATCAGACTGCAAATGTTCATGTGACGCTTGAGAGTGATGGGACCTGAGAGGAACAACGCTACCTCTGGTGGTTGTATGTGCACAATGCATGCTGCAGAATCAGTCAGTCCATTCATTTAGATATTAGAAAAAGATCTGGAATTGTGCAACTTGGCACAGAACACAGTAAAACCTTAAAAACAGACGGAAGATATTGTTATTTATTTCCAAAACAAGAAGTGACTAAACAAATACAATCCAATAATCCTCTTGTACATGGAGAGGGCTTGTTACTGAAAGTCTAATAGTCAAGAGACAGAAAGAAAATTAGTAGCTAGCAACAGCCTACTATATTTTTCTTTAGCATATGCAATAATTAACTTTATATATACGTTCCCAAACCCAATGCTTAGCCATCTCCAGCTGTGTATTTTTGGAACCAGCAACCAGGCGGAGGCCACTGTCATTTCCCAACAAGGATTCAGTCTTATGCAGCCTTGTCTCATATGAAGCCTCCTGGCTTGAACCGCCACACTTGTCCCAGTAAACCAAACCTTAATGACAGGCTTGTCTAAAGCTGGAGTCTGTTAAAATGCCTCTGGGCACTTCTATTTGTCTATGTCTATTTCCTATATCTTGTTTTGAGTTTATGTGTGCTTTATATATATATATATATATATATATTCCTGGTTTTTGCTTCCGGTTATGGGAAAAAATGTTTTTTCAGCCATAAAAAAACTGGCACCTGGACATTTGTCCTGTGCTGGTTCTGGTTCCAGCAACTGAAATAGAAGATAAGTGTGCAATTTATAAAATTTGATTTCACTCCTACCTTCTCCCAGAGGCAGGCAGGATGCAAGCTCAACTGAAATCCCAGTGGGGCCGCGTGTTTTTTTCTCTCTTTTTTCAGGGCCTATTTTGAATGAGGCCATTCTACAAAACTCATTAATATCATAGTACAGTCACACCTGTATTCGCTAGCTGAACTTCCTGCAGAAATCCAAACAGGTCAGAAAGAGACAGATGGACTTTTGAGAATTCCCCGTGTTTGCTTCCCACTAGAACAGCATTCCTGTGTAGAGCCAGGGCTCTGCCTTATGAAGGGCACTCACTAAGGCATCACTGAGACTCGTTTCACAGAAAACATCCATCAAAAGGCTTCATTTAACTAGAGATGAAAGATGAGCTTTTTAACTCCTTCCTCTACCCTAAGCCTGGCCTGTTGACTTTCTCATCTGTTTACGTTCCGACACACAAACATCGAAAGCACCTTCTGTGTACGAGGCTCCTTCCTTCACATGATTAGCAATAGTCTGCATAAAGTCCTCACATTTTCTACATGATGGAAAAAATATGGACCCTGCCACAGAATCCAATGCTCTCACTGTTCTGCACAGGGTACTCTTCGCTAAGTGAACATGTGTGTTTATACGGTACAGTTTGCTGTTAGTATCCGTATTATGTGGCGGTATTGTTCTCAACTTCTATATCAATGAAACCCATTAAACCCATTCACTTCACAAATTAAGGCAGGAAACGATAGACTGGCCTCCTTCTCAATCCTAAACATGCATGTTGTATTTAGGTTAAACTCAAATGAACATGATTGACTATAATGCAGCAATAGCCGTTCGATCCTTGGCTTTACCTTTCCGCATGTTATAGTGTCGTGAGGAAGACACTGAAACCTGATTGCTTTCAGTGATTAGGCCAGTGCTTTGCATAATATCATGCTCATTGTGTAAGTGTGGATGTGTGAATGTGTAAACAAGAGGCAAATTGTAAAACTCTTTTGATAAAAATGCTATATAAATGCAGTCTACTTATCTTTATTTATCTGTTAAACCACATAAAGTAGACAACAGTTACAAAGTCAAAATTGTTTACTCAATGTATGTTGACTAAAGATAATAATGCATTTACTCTCATGTTCTGTCACAATGCATTTCTCACACCTGTAGAGGGGGATTTAGGAAATTGGATGACAACCTACTATACCTATAGTTTCATGTGCATGTATGGTCATTTCATGGCTCACCATAATATTGTTTATGATAATTCGGGTGCAGACGATGTCCACAAGGTGTCAATCAGTTGTGTATGTATGAGGTTAGGTTAATCCAGAGTCTTCAGTTTTGTGCTAGAGGTACATTCCCCATTCAAAACTCCTTTACTTTCCACATTTGTCACATCTATTTACAGTTTGAAAAATCATTTTATATTAAGTATTTGTGTAATTCTGTAAAATGTTGTAGGTAGTTGCCATATGGAAATATTTTGGCACAGCAGGATCATAGCCTTCAGCCACAGTTGGTCAGAAACAGCACAATCAACAACAGAATGTCACAGGGTTGACACATGTGACATGAAATTAAGGCTCTTTTACTGAAACGAGAACATACAGTATCCAAAATATTCATAAAATCTACCACTTTGTACTTAAAAGGGTGGAGCAGTCCTGCCATTAAAAGACTACATTCAGTCTGCCACAGGGTAAGAAGGAATGCATGTGGGTGCGTCTGGTGCGTCCGCACTGTATGTACAACATAAACTGTAAATATGCATCAAAGGAAGTGGCACCCCTGAAGCTAAATATTGCACCCCCTGCTAGAGAAGACACAACACTGCTCACACACGCACAGCCAGCACTGAACTAGTAGGCTATAACTTGACTTTTCTGTAAGTATTTCCAAAGCTGCAGTCATTTCTACTTAATACCTTTCATAGAAAGATTTTGAGGAAGGGAATAGGAAATGCATTTGAAGTAATCTTCAGCTCTTACATATTTTAAAGAGGAACTTTCAACCTGGACCCTATTTTACCATGTTTTATTGTCTACAGTAAGGGACATTCTTGAAATTGGTCCAGTATTAAGCGAGAGCCCTGCAGCCTTCAGCTAGAAACAGGCTACAATAATTCAATGGGGCAATTGCGAACCGTCAATGTACAACCACTCAAAGTGCTGTTTTTGCCACTGACACACTCAGACTGTGGAGTGTCTGTGGAATGAAATGTTTTTGATGTTTTCAAAGGCACCACAATAGATGGAAAACCTTTATCATAAAAACAAATTGGCACATTCTGAAATGGTACAGTCAATTTCCGCTAAAGTTCATCCCAGCAATAATGTATTTTCAGGCGTTTTCTTTAAAATAAATAATCAAATGATGTTGAGGGCATTTTTTTTTTACCTTTATTAGACAGCTGATAGTTGAGAGATGACAGGAAACAAGCATTCATGATCTTCGTTCTAACCCCTAGGACAACGGGGTGCCTAATTCATGCTTCCTGCTCATGTTTAGCCTGTTTCTGACATAAAGAAATACATCTAATTACACACATATTAACAAATAACCCTTCAAATGTTGGATAAAACATCTTAACTAAAACAATCAAGCTATTTTTGTATTTAGAATTAGTGTACTCCAGCAGCACCAAAGATGATATATTGTGACTTCTAGCCCCTAGAATGGGTCCAAAAACATTGGATCCTATATTTCCCATAATACACCTCAATAGCATCTTTCATTAGACACTCCCTGACTGGTAAATTGTCATATCTTTTAAACTGGGGGTTGATGATGTCATCCTGATGATTCATTTTAGACTTTACGAAAGCTCCCTCATTATGCAATTGTTTTCACAGGATGGCATATACTCCTTATGACATCAGGATATCTTCATGTGTAAAATTGGTGTGCCCCTTTAAGAAATGAACTGTTCTCCCTGCAGTGGCCAGGTTGTTATGGATGAGAGCCAAATGAGATGAGTGAAGACCCTTTGACCAGACAATAGAGATGCACGTCCAGCATTCCTAACATAGCAGCTGAGCAGTGAGGAAAGGACCGGGCTACAACATCACTGGAAACAGACTGTGCTTATAGTGTCTGGTCTGTACATCAATCTTTCAGTCTCTGGTGTGCGGATGCAGACGTGCAAAAGACTGTGAGAAAGCATCGTCCAGGATGTAAAAGAAGAATAACAGAGAGGCAAAATAAGAGGGTTAGCAAGATACAATAATCCCAAAACCAGGCACTTGATCAGACAGACAGAATAATTTGGTACAAGAATAGAGCTCACATAGTTTAACACACCAAGTCAGAGCTATCATCATTACAGAATAAATGCTTCTCTTTCTCAATATGAGACAGTGGACTGCACAGACATGTTTTTCTAAAGCTGTTAGCATCCACTGAAAGCTCCTTCAAATAAAAATGAAGCTGAAAAAGAATTTCAGTAAAAGAAAATTACAAACACAAGATAAAGTTCTGGCAGGAAGACCAATAAAAAGTATTACAATGCACGGATAAAAGACACCAGTAAAACCCGCTGACCAGCAGAAGCTGCAAATCTCAGTGCTATGAAACCTCTGCCTGCAGTCCTCACAGTGGAAAAGCAGCTTAATGCAGTGTGTCTCACGTCTGGCTGGTTGAAAGTCCTCCCTGAAACAAAACTCTATTCAGCTCAGATTAAGATCACATTCTGAGGGAGGACAATGGGACCACTGATCTGGGGCCAGCAGAAATAGAGAAGATTGCTTCACCGACCTTAGTTTGAGATACCCTTTCTTCCAGACTGCTGTTGCTAGAAAGCAACCAAAGACAGTGTTACAGACACTTAAGTTAGTTATTTTTGGCAATAATATTGAAGGGACACATTGATCCAATTACACTTATCAGTTAAATATAAAGATTACATATAAAATTGAAGAATGGGTGTAACATAAAAATGGTTTATCAGTTTTTGACACCCCTAGAGCTTTTCAGTGGATTATCTGCTTGCTGACTCTTACATTTTTTAACGGAGTAGTTTGACATTTTTGGGAATACGCTTACAGTTTTTGCTTTCTGGTGGAGAGTACAAAGAAAAACAAATCTGGGCTATAGCCAACAGCCGGTTAGCTTAGCTTAGCACAAAGACTGGTAACAGGGGGAAACAGTTAGCCTGGCTCTGTCCAAAGGTTTCAAAATCCACCTACCTTCATCTCTTAAACCTGAGACTGTTTAGAACCGAGACACTCCAACCAGAGCCGGTCTACGGAGAGCCATTTCACTCCCTATTTAGCTGTACCGAATTTGGTTGCAGTTCCACCAGAGTTCACAGGTGAGTGCAAAATGAATGGGACTCTATGGAGCTTGACGGCTAAATTTGTCTCTTTTGCCTGATTGCTGTTGAAAAATCTCAGATTTTATTGTAGTTTTTGCAAGTTCAACATGGATTATAGGTCGAAAGTTGAATTTACGAGTACTTATGTCCTTTCAATTTCTTATAGGTTGAGTCGTTGTTGTCCATATCACGCTAGCATTATGCTAATGAATACTGATTGGTCAGTGAAGGACTGATTACAACCAGAGATCCCACTTGATGGCATCGGAAGCAGAACCAGAATGTCAGAGTGAATATTTCGGCGTGGTCTTTAAAACATTAACAAACCTCTTTCTAGCACGTGCATTGACAGGGAGAGCCTAACCTGTTAGCTGTGTTGTTGATGCCTCGAGAGAAAAAAGGAAGTGACTCAGAGCTTGCCGTAAAGCAGTATCTCCGGCCGTATGATGTGTATGACGTCATTGCCATTTTAAAAGGCTTTTTAGAACAAAAAAGCCACTTTAAAAAAATCCATAAGAAACACCCAGCAGTGTGAATTTTCTTAGCCTCCCCTTTCAAATGCAACATTCAAATTACTAGATGAAAATTATATCCTGAGAAAAGTGGATTTTGAGGGGTATAGCTCATAAGACTCTGGACGGAGACCAGTGAAGGCTATTAGAAGCACTTTTCCGGTGATGGCCAGCTTTACTGCGCAGCCTCCAACAGAGAGACGTAAATGTGGATGAGCAACAAGTCTGAAAGTTGTAAGTCTTCTGGTAGCTGTGCCAAGAGAAATCTCAGTCATTCCCAATCTTACAGAGAAGGAGAGTGTAGGTATATGTAAGGAGATAACATGGGCACAGGCTAATTACTGATCACTAACATGCTAGTTAACATTAGTAATTAAACCTAAACAGCTCATGTAAGTCGAAACTGCCTGCGAGCTTCTCCTGTACTATACGGTAATTCCTCTACTATGTGACACAATCGTTAGCCTATTTTTATAAAAACGTCTGCTACGGAGCCATAACGTGAGGTACAAGGTAATGGAGCCTTTTATACATTGTCGTGTTTCTTTACAGCTAAACAATGGACAAATAGAGTCTTTAAACGCATCAGATGTAAAGTTATTCGCTGTCAAGTGGCGCCAAAATGAATGCTAGTCAGTGGAATGCTAACGGGAGGTGATGGCCAGGTAGCAACAAAATGACGCCATAGGAGGTTCGAGTTCTGAAGCGAAGCTTTCCCCCTTGGAATAGCTCCATAGACCACCATAATTTTCTGCACTCACCTGTGAGCGCCCCCTATATGGAATCAGAGTGGAACTGCAACCAGCTCAGAAGCTGGAAGTGTCGAGAGAGTGGAACTTCTTTCCTTATTAGAAATTCTTTGCCCTAACTCAGAGTAGATTCCTGTATCTGTGTCACGTGGGCTCCGCCACTGCCACGCCTCTTTAGGAGACTAGCGGCAGGTCCTGAGTGTATGGATTCCAACGGGAGAAGTGAAGTGAACACAGATTATGAGCATTTCTTTCGCCCCACGGTCAAAGTATATATTGGACCCATTTTTCACAAGCTACATATCTCCAGAACATTCTGACACAAAAATGGCATTTTTCAGACAGACATCAGGAGAAAATTAACTGTGAGACCTGTTTTTGTATCAGGACCAAACTCTCGCAAGATCTGGCAACACAGAGAAGCTAAGGTCAGCTAACGTTCATGAACGCCTTAACAAAACTAATCTCCATGATGCTAAATGTCTTTTAGCAAAATAACATATTAGTACATTTAAATATAACTTTTCATCCATCCACACGACCACTACATGTTCAAACGAGGCCACACCCCTTTAGGAGAGAGGAAGTGTGTACCGTTTCATACCATTGGCACTGCTTGACATGCGCTCTCTTTAGTATAGAGGATCTTTGCTTAAGCTCACTAATGTGAGTAAATATGTTGTATCTTGTTTCTTGTAACAAATGTTCTGCTATGTTTGACTATTTCTTGGCTTGGAGCAGTTGCCAGGCAACCAGTGGAGAGTTTGCCTATTGGTTGCGGCCAGAAAATTGTCCAGCACACCATCCATAAAACAATGGCTTGTCATTTTTTTACACTTTGTTTTTTGTACAGATTAAAGATATGTCTTAATTTTCCTGCGTTTACAGTGCTTATGCTAAGCTAAGCTAAGCGTCTGCTGGCAGTAACTTTAGCTCCTTAACAAACACACATGATAGTGGTTTAGGCTTTGTTTAGAAACCAAGGCAGATTCAGACACTGATACAATGGATTTAGAGTAGAACGTTCTTTATTTGGCCTAAGCCAAACTTGGTACTTGCAAGCAAAGTGTTTGAATGATGAACAGGTGGAATGGCTATGCAGGTGGAAGGTGATGGCGTCTGGTGGTGGGGAACTGGTGCAGGATGGTGAGTTTGGTGGCAGGGAATGGCAGGTTCTCAGCAGGGGCCTGCTCAGCTCAGGTTCTGGCAGGTACTGGAGGGGGAAGAGACACAGGTGAGAATATCATTAGCACAATCACAGCAACAGATCATTTAAAGTTTCTTTCAATGGAGACCTAGGGCCTGGAGAGTTACCACATAAAGGGTAGAACAATCTGGTGACAAGTGAGTGGAGAGCTGGGGTTCTTATACTGAGTTTGATGGTTGATGGGAGTCAGGTGTGCCAGGTAGTGATTGCTGAGCCACGCCCCTGCTGAGAAGCACACACACACACACACACACACACACACACACACACACACACACAAAAAAAAAAAAAAAAAAAAAAAAAAAAAAAAAAAAAAAAAAAAAAAAAAAAAAAAAAAAAAAAAAAAAAAAAAAAAAAAAAAAAAAAAAAAAAAAAAAAAAAAAAAAAAAAAAAAAAAAAAAAAAAAAAAACAAGAGGAGAGACCAGGGAAAGAGACATGGAAACAAACAGGAAACACTTTGGAGAGGTCACAGAGCGGGCTGTGACAGGTATCTATTTTCTCAGCTCACCTCACCTCACCTCTCCGCTCCGTTTTTCTTTTTCCCTGCCCTTCCTTCAGGATCTTCAACCAAATGTAAGCAATGCTGATAGAAGCAGCATTGTGCTTACTGGCAAGCAAAATAATGAGTGTTGTGAGATGGTAACACTTCACTTGAGAGATCTTCTGTGTGAGGTTTAGAACACAAAACAATATTATAGAAGAATATGGCTGTAAGATGCATTTAGTTCTTACAAAAAATTACTATAAATCTGTGTTCGGTGTACTCTATTGTATCTCTAAACTTCAACCATAACCACAAAAATTAGGTTAGGTTTGATACTGATACGTGCTTAAAGACAGCTACCCCTTTCACTGTCGTGGATTTAGGACACTGAGAACCCATCGGTTCCTGTGGAACTGCTGAGGAGGAGGAAGCTGTAATAAGAGGTGCTGCATGATGAGGTGGTTTTATTGGGAAACCTGGCATTATAATTACTTTTACAAGTCAAGCCTCCCAGTAAAACACTACACACATGCATGCTTGCTCTCCCTATTTGACTCTTTCCAACCAGCTTCACTGTGGTGATTAAAACACAGCAGCCATGATGTGACCCTTCTATTCTATTAGAAACATTTATTACAGTGACATACAATGCAAGGCACGCAAGGAGATGTCACATTATAACACCTCAACCCAAAACCAGTGCAATGAAAACAAAGTTAAGTATAGAGATATATCTCAATAGAAATGTGTGCCATACTTTTACATGGCAATAATCTGTAACACTTTAATTTAAGTGTAGTATATTGACAATTAATAAATGGTTTATAACACACAAACATTTTAAAGTGTTATTAATGTTTATGTCAACAATATTAACTCATGTAATATATCTGTAACTGGTAAATGAATGGTAGACAATATAATATAACACAGTTGTAACAATTTTATATACCTGTATATCAATATTTATATAGACTATATCATAAAAATCTAAATTAACGAATCACAAATTAAGTAATTCAACATTATATTTAATAAAGAGCACGTTAAAGTAAAGTGTTAAAACTCTAAAAATAAGTTTTAAGAAACAACTAAAGACATCATTTAGCCAAGCTTACAAAACACAACAGAATATTATTTAGCTTTATTTGCAATATTAATGTGTAAACTAATTGAGATTTTTTTTTATGTTTTACTGCCAATTGTTCTATTTAAGGGCTGTATGTGTTAATTAAATGGCTGTAATGGTGATATTTGTAACTGCCAAGGTAACAACGGGGATCCAAATAAACAACAAATAAGTTCAAAATGATCTATCTAATAATGAGGATTGAATATCTGTTATTTTCTCTCTGACCATTTCTGATTAAACAAACTTTCTTTGTATTGTAATGCTTTTGAAAGAAATATACACACTAAAAATAGCTGCAAGTAGCTGAAAGAGAACAGGGGAGCATTAGAGTGTTAGCAGATATCTTCATAATCTGGCAGTGAGCATATGAAACAAAGTAGAGGGGAAGATAACGCAAAACCAGACCAGAGCCCATCAACAAATACAGTACAAGCCTCTAATAACATGTGCTCTTATATGCTCTATTACAGACTGAGTCTCCACCCAGCACTGATCCTGACAGCAGTGACTGAGGCTCCCTTTGATAAATCACTCAGTGCCTCAGTATACTGACAGGCACAGCCCATTGGAGTACTAACTAGTAACTAGAAAATCATGCATTCCTGAGGAAAATGCGTTAGGAATGCTGAATAGCTGAATTGTTAAAGCTAACTGGTTGAATAGCTGAAATCTGTAAGAAGAAGTTGAAATAGTGAGAATAGTTGAAAAGGTGGAAATCGTTAAAAGTTAGCTTTAAAAGCTGAAAAATGACAAAATATGTAGAACATTGTGAAGTCTTTAGCTGAAGCTGAAGAATAGTTAAAAAAGTGGAAATTGGTTCAATAAGTTAAAGAAAGTAAAGGGAGGGAGGAGGATGGAGAAAGAAAAAAAAAAAAAAAAAAGAGAAAGAGACAGAAAAAAAAGAAAAAAGAGGGAGGGAGAAGGCGGATGAGAGAGGAGATAAGAGAGGGAGGAGAAGAGAAGGCGGGATGGAGAGAGAAGGAGAGAGAAAAGAGAGAGAGAGACAGAGAGAGAGGAGGGAGAAGGAGGGATGGAGAGAAAAGAGAGAGAAACAGGAGAGAGAGAAAGAAAAAGAAAAGACAAACAGAGGAGATGGGGAGGAGGGAGAGGCGGGATGGAGAAAGGAGAGAGAGAAATCTGTAAGAAGAAGTTGAAATAGTGAGAATACTTGAAAAAGGTGGAAATCGTTAAAAGTTGGCTTTAAAAGCTGAAAAATGACAAAATATATGTAGAGCATTGTGAGTCTTTAGCTGAAGCTGAAGAATAGTTGAAAAAGTGGAAATTGGTTCAATAAGTTAAAGAAAGTAAGAGAGGGAGGGAGGAGGGATGGAGAGGAGAGAGAGAGAAAAAAAGAGAAAGAGACAGGAGAGAGGGAGGGAGAAGAAGAGGATGAGAGAGAGAGAGAGAAGAGAGAAAGACAGAGAGATGGAGGGAGAAGTGGCGGATAGAGAGGACAGAGAGAGAGAAAGAGAGACCCACAGGGAGAGAGAAGAAAAGAGAAAAAAAGGAACAGAGAGATAGAGAGAGGGAGGGAGAAGGCGGGATTAAAAGAGAAGAGAGAAAAAGAGAGAGAGAGAGAGAGACAGGAGAGAGAGAGAGGGAGGGATGGAGAGGAAGGGCAGAGAGAAAGGAGAAGGAGGGATGGAGAGAGAAAAGACAAACAGAGAGATAGAGAGGAGGGAGAAGGCGGGATGGAGAAAGAAGGAGAGAGACAGAGGCGGGATGGAGAAAGAAGGAGAGAGAGAGAAATCTGTAAGAAGAAGTTGAAATAGTGAGAATAGTTGAAAAAGTGGAAATCGTTAAAAAGTTGGCTTTAAAAGCTGAAAAATGACAAAATATGTAGAACATTGTGGGTCTTTACCTGAAGCTGAAGTAATATTGAAAGAAGTGGAAAGTGGTTCAATAAGTTAAAGATAAGAGAGGGAGGGAGGAGGGATGGAGAAAAGAAGATAGAGAAAAGAGAAAGAGGAGAAAGGAGGGAGGGAGAGTAGGGGATGGGGAGAGAGAAGGAGAGAGAGAGAGGGAGAAAGAAGAGAGAGACAGAGAGGGAGAGGAGGGAGGGAGAGAGGGGGATGGGAGAGAAGGAGGAGGAGAGGGAGAAAAAGAGAAAAGAGACAGGGAGGGAGGGAGGGAGGGATGAGAGAGGGAGAGAGAGGAGAGAGAGGGAGAAAAAGAGAAAGAGACAGGGAGGAGGGAGGGAGAAGGAGGGATGAGGAGAAGGAGAGGAGAGAGAGGAGAAAAGAGAAAGAGACGAGGAGAGAAGAGGGAGGGGGGATGGAGGAGGAGGAGAGGAGGAGAGGAGAGGGAGAAGGGTTGGATGGAGGAAGGGGAGGTAATGACCGGCTATTTAATCAAGACATGCATGCATAAATGCATAAATCTTATTATTATTGCACCACACACATACTGCTTCATGTCACATCATGACATATTTTATTTTACAAATGCCTTTTAATTTTATTATTATTAAAACCATACATACGTCATTGCTTCATATTACACTCCAAGCATATTATTTACTTTTACAAAATGATGACCTGCATATTATTAACGCTATTTTTACAGCCCACAAACTTATTACACATACGCCACAAGCCAATCATGACATATTTTATACGTCATCACGTCCACATACATCAGCATATTTACTTAATAAAATGCCTTTTAATTTTATTACATGCTCCATACATACGCTTCTTCACACACACACCACATATGCATAAAATGAGACCTTTATTATTATTTAACGCATATTATTATTATTATTTATGTACCACAAACGACACATACAGCCCATACATACGTCATTGCCACATCATGCTATTATTTATTTGGCTGCCTTTATCTACACATAAAATGCATATATATTATCAGCATATTATTATTTTATGCATAAAACAAATGACTTTACATGCACATACGCCCAGAGCATGTCCATGACATACATACATATTGTCAACATTGTCACATATTATCAAGACATATTTTTATTAAAAATGACCTTATTATTGCTCCACATACATACCATACACATACACAGCATATATTTATGCATACTTTTGACGACATATTAAAACCCATACATACATGCCACGTCACATACCACATATTATTATTTTTATTTGTATTATTTTAATTTATATATATTATCACATATATTTATTTTTACAAAATGACAACGATATTAAGGTACCATATATATGCTTTTACAATATTATCAAGTATATATGATGGCTCTACTCCATATATGTACTCTATTACATATATATCACATATATTATGATGTATTAAATATTTTAATGATATATTTACTGCTATATATGATGTATAAAGGAGCAACGGAGAGATATAGCCGAGAGTATATACATATTATTATCAGGAGAGAGAGAGAGAGAGACAGACGGAGAGAGAGGAAGAGAGAGAGAGAGGGAGAGAGAGAGAGACAGGAGGAGAGAGACAGAGAGAGAAAGACAGAGAGAAACAGGAGAGAGAGAGAGACAGAGAGAAGAGCAGAGAGACAGAGAGGGGGAGAAGGCGGGAGGGAGAGAGAAGGAGAGAGAGAGAAAAGAGAGAGAGAGAGAGACAGAGAGAGAGGGAGGGAGAAGGCGGGATGGAGAGAGAAGGAGAGAGAGAGAAAAAGAGAAAGAGACAGGGAGAGAGGGAGGGAGAAGGCGGGATGGAGAGAGAAAGAGATTTTGATTTTTAAAGGAACTTTATTTAATCAATGTTCCCTCCTGTTATTTACAACAACAAAAAACTGTTCAACAGGCCAATAAATACATACAGACATAAACACTCAACTACATGACATCAGCTCCTGAGAGAAGAGGAGCTGGTCTCCTTCTACAGAGCACAACACATCACCATGGGCCCAGATCACCCTGAACTCATCCACATCCTTCATCTCTGCATAATAATTAAAATCAATCCTGATTCTGGCTTTCACCATCCGAGCAAACAGGAGATTTACATTAACATCAACAGAGTCATCCACCTTCCTCTTTCTGCTCACGTACACCGCCATCTTTGATTGGCCCAGGATGAAATTCAACAACTGACATTTATATTTAGCAAACCTACTGTACCTGAACCCAAGGATGAACATGTTTTTAGAAAAGACCTCCCCTACCTTACTGAACAGCTTATCCAGCAGTAAGAACAATGGAGGCAGACGCACACACTCACAGTAACAATGAAACACAGTTTCTGTCTCATCACAGTAGGGACATTTATCACTAGCACCAGGACTAATGACAGACAGGAACTTATTGACTGCCACTATCCCGTGTAGCACCCTCCACTGAAGGTCAGCTACTCTCTTTGTTAACGGGGGCTTATATAAACTCCTCCACGCAGGCTGGACATCAGCCGCCCAACCCAGATGCCCTCGCCACGGTGTGTCAACCCGGCTGGTAGCTTTACTTTATTTAAACACAGCACGCACCATCAGTTTATAAAAACCCTTCCCTTTCACCTCCTTCATGTCTAAAATGCAGTGCTTTACATTTAAAAAACGACCAACATAGTGATCCAGACATGGACGGACACATAAATCAGGGAAGGAGTCCTCAGTCTGAGGTGTGGTCAGACCACCAGTATATTGCTCCAACATGATGGATTCATGTCCGGTCAGTTTGTGCTTCCAGTAGTCCAACAGTTTGGTGATGATCCTGACGGATCTCACCCCCAGAACAGCTGCCAAAGCAGCAGCATTGTCTAGTTTATGTCCTGTGATGTCCACCACCGTCTCCCAGGGTGAGCACCGTCGCTCTGCAGAACGTGTCCGTGATGGCTGAACCAGCCCAGCAGGGGTAATCCAGCCGGTCCTCAGAGACCACCGGCTCCTGCAGCAGCCAGTGTAGGGAGTCTCCTTGCAGCCGTCTCTCCTTGACCACCAGCTTCCACACGGTGAACAAGCCTCGAGAAAGGAGGTAAAAACTGGACACTCAGCTTCCTGGCGCCCCATCAGGAACAGCGAACCGTTAATCTAAAAACCTTTAAAACTGTTCAGCACCCAGTGGGCCAGAGGTCTCCAGACCAGGTCCTTAGGGGCCATAGAGCAGCCTCTGGAGGAACTGCAGGCGGAAAGCAGCGCCCCTGTTGCCAAATGTACCAGTCCTTGTCCCTTCTTCCAGTGGAAGGAACAGAACAGACTGGGGAATCCAGTGCAGCTTGTCCCAAAAGAAATGAACTAAAACAGCTTGAATTTTAGCAAGCAAATTAGAAGGGGGTCCACACAAGACAGTTTATGCCACAGAGAGGAAGCCAGCAGATTGTTAATAACCAGAGTCCTCCCTCTGTAGGACATGCTTGCAAGAGCCACTTCCATTTCTTTAACCGGCCTTCTATCTTCCAGAGCGGCATTATCCCAGTTTTTTCCAACACACAGTCCTCACCCAAAACACTCCCAAATACTTTATCCCTCCTTTCGTCCATGTTAGCCCTCCTGGGAGAGATAGAGTACCCTGCAACCCAGCCCCCACCACCACCGCTTCACTCTTAGCCCAATTAACCTTGGCAGAAGAGATGTGATTAAAAACACTCACATTCGCTACTAAAGTATTGATATCTGCTTGTTTATTTAAAACAATCACGACATCGTCAGCATAAGCTGAAAGTTTAACAGCTGAAGCACACCCAGGGAAATAGACACCCAAAAGTTCATTCCTGAGCTTATGAAGCAGAGGCTCAATTGCCAGGGAATAAAGCATCCCCGACAGAGAGCATCCCTGCTGCACTCTCTCTGCACATTAAAAGGTGCAGCCAAACCACCATTAACCTTCAATATACTCGCAATGTCACTACAGTAGTACCGGAATCTTAGCTATGAAACCTGGGCTGAAACCAAAAGCATTGAGCGTGGCCACAAGTACTGATGTTCAACCCGGTCAAAAGCCTTTTCCTGGTCTATGGAAATAAGACCAGTATCCATAGCCAGTGAGCTAGAGACGTCCAAAACATGCGAACTAGAGGGATATTATCACTCATTAACCTGCCGGGCACACAGTTAGGTCCGCTGATATGAACCACTTCACTCATCACCGCCTCGCCGCGAAGCGAGAGCCTTGGACAGGATCTTGTAGTCCCCACACAGCAGAGAAACAGGTCTCCAGTTCTTTATCTCCTGCAGATCTCCTCTTCGGCGCAGGGTGATGACTGCCCTTCTGCAGCTCAGCGGCAGACCGCCCTCTGCTCAGGCTGTCCTGGAACACCTCCAGCAGATCCTCTCCAACCACGGGCCAGAAGGTCTTATAAAAATCCACAGGCAGCCCGTGCCGATGCCTGGTGCCTTCCCTG
Organism: Perca fluviatilis; assembly: GCF_010015445.1. NCBI lineage: Eukaryota > Metazoa > Chordata > Actinopteri > Perciformes > Percidae > Perca > Perca fluviatilis. The sequence goes on along the minus strand of NC_053128.1, from coordinate 23,959,275 downwards.
TTCCCCAGGCTCATCAGAGCCACATGCAGCTTGCTCAGGGACAGATGGTCGCTCAGCAGCACGGTGTTGTTATCAGCTCCCACCTGAGGAAGGCCATCGAGAAAGGAGCAGCTGACACAGCGTCTTCCACATACTCCTCTCTGAACAGGTCTTTATAAAACGATGTGGCATACCTCCTGATCTCGCGCGTCCCTGATCGTACCTCCACCTGCGGAGCGTAAGGGAGTGGATGATCTTTCTCTGCCCGCTCTTTCGCCTCCAGACCAAAGAAGAACTGCGAGGGGCATCCATCTGGGAGGCGCTCATGAAGCGGCAGCGGACCAGAGCCCCTTGTGCTGTGATGCCCAAAAGGTTGGCTAAAGCAGCCTTTTTGACTTTAAAGAGCTTCAACATGCCCTTGATTTCCTGTGGAATCCACCAACTCCTGTAACTCCACTATTTCTATCTCCAGGTCTTGAAGAGACCTGGTAACGTGCTTGGTGACATTTGCGGTATATTGCTGACAAAAAAGTTTCACCTGAACCTTCCCAATATCCCACCACTGCTGCAACGATGGGAAACTGGACTTTTGGCCTCTGGTGTATACCCCACACACACGCTAAACCCCTCTTTAAAAGAGTTATCGTTTAAAAGTCCAGTATTAAAGTGCCAATATGCGCTGCGTAATATTTACATTTTGAATATAAACAAAGCACTGGACAAGACAATGGTCACTAAAACCAACAGGAGTAATTACACACTGCTTAAAAACACCAAAATGGTGTTTAAAACAATAAAACCTGTCCAGCCTGGGCCAAAGACAACATGTTGTCTCTGGAGTGACTTCAGGTGTACTGCCGGGTGTTCAGGTGAAACCCTCTCCACACATCCTTCAGCTCACAGCCTCCATCAGACGCCTGAGTCGGGCTGAGGAGGCAGGATGAGGCTCCAGGTGTACGGTCTAAAGTGGGGTCTCTGTGCAGTTAAAATCACCTCCCAAAAACAAAAATCATCAGTACAATCCTGAATGACATCACACAAAAGGTTTAAAAAGTCATTCGTTCAACGGCCAGAACTGGAGATACACATTTATAAAAATAAGGTTTACATTTTCATACTGAACCTTAATTTTATGATATGCCCACACATGATCTCCTCCACACTAAAGGAGCAGGGCCGCCGAAAGCCCTTAGAGAAGAGCACCCGACCCCCCACTGTTAGAGGCCTGAGGCTGAGAATAACCTCCCCGGCCACTGCTTCCACTCACTCTCATTCTCCACATCACTGTGAGTCTCTTTGCAAAAATAACATCAAGAGCTTTGAGCTCCATCAGTTTAAAAAGAGAAGCTCTTTTAACATCACTTCTTGCTCCATTAATGTTTAACGATCCAATTTTTAGTTCCGCCCATTAAAAAGGAAAACAAAAACAAAAACACACCAACAACATGTATGTGGAGAAACATATTACACCTAATCATCATCCTCTCAATCAGTTGAGCTCTGACTTTGGTGACCAGTTTCTTGAGGCGGTAACCCTCTTGTTTAGTGAACCCTTCTGTATCTGTCCTGAGCCAGGCCACAGACCTGATGAACCCTCTGAGATCAGGGAAGAACTGCTCGGTCTTAACTGCCTTGATCCCTTTAGTGTCCTGCAGGAACTTCTTAATTTTTATCCAGAGGATAAAGAGTTAACTCTTCTGCTTGGGATGCAGTCCACTCACATTCCTCCTCATCATCCTCATCCTCATCACTCAGATCCTCCAGCAGCTTTTAGCTTTTGCCTCACCCTGCTCCTTGTGAGCACTGCTCTTTCTTTGCTGGAACCTTTAATGATCTCCATCTCTTCAGACAGATTTTCAGCCAAATCAACATCAGCCACATTAATAACCTCCTGACTGCAGCCTTTTCCTTTAGCACTGCCTTTCTTTTCCCTGTCTGTTTATTATTGTCTGGTTTGTCATTAGACTGGGCATGGCCTTCGCTTTACACTCTCACTATGTTCAACATTTCCCTCTTTTCCTGCGGTTCTGTTTCTGTAACCTGTGCAGTTTCTGCACTCTGTTGCACACCTGCCGAGTCTGAGTCAGCCGCAGGAGGCGCAACACCTGAGTCTGAGCCCCCGCAGGCGGCTCTGCGGCCCGATCGTCAACCGCCCGGCCCATCGGGACCGGGGGCCGTCTCCGCAACCGTCCGCCCATCGGGACCGGGGCGGATCCGCGGGACCGAGCCGGGCCGGGCGCGACAGGAACGGACCAAATGACCCTCCTCCCCGCATCCAAAACACTTCATCGTATCCGACGTTGCAAACACAACATAAGTGAAGCCGCCAACTTTAAAACTGAACGTTAAATTTAGGATCCGCCGCGCTGTCCTTAAAAAATTATGAAGACTTGTCTTCTGTACATACATACGCCTGGAGTTTTGGTGACTTGCACCCGAACGCGGAACCATTTTAATGGGAGACATCAGCTGGCCGTACCGCGGGCTGCGCTTGCCAAATCATCAGCTTTTAATGAACGGAGGAGCGTTTGAAAACGGTGATCCGTTTAGCCGGGCTCACCAGCGGAGAACCGGGGAAAGTATCCCGGATCACAACACCTTTCTCCACCACAGTGTCAACCTTCACCACATCATCCAGGAAAATCACCACGGCCCTGTTCATACGGGAGGCCGACAGCACGCTGTCAAACCCCACTACCTCGCCGACATAGCTGGCCTTCCTCCACTGAACAGCCTACATGGGGGAAATCCTCACCGTGATGTCGGCGCAGTTAGCTTCTCTAGCACCGCATGGCCGCCAGCCACGGGCATTATACCCGGCTGACAACCAAACTACCCGAACTAAACCCTCCACCAACTAATAATTAACCACCACACAACCAAATAAACACATACAAAACCCAAAATAAAGAGAAAAACAAAGATAGAAACTCACACGCTCCTGAGACTCACTCTGCACACTCACTCACGCATCCGCTCACACAGAGAGAGAGAGAGAGAGAGAGACAGAGAGAGAGGGAGGGAGAAGGAGGGATGGAGAGAGGACAGAGAGAGAAAAAATAGAGAGGAACAGGGAGAGAGAGAGAGAGAAAGAAAAGAGAAACAGAGAGATAGAGAGGGAGGGAGAAGGCGGGATGGAGAGAGAAAAAGAGAGAGAGAAAGAGAGAGAGAGAGGCAGAGGTAAAGAAAAAGAGACAGAGAGAGAGAGAGAGAGAGAGGAAAGACAGAGATGGAGGGAGGCCTGTAGCCTGTAGTATCTGTATAGACTACTGTTCATATTACTGCCTGTAGTATCTGTATAGACTACTGTTCATATTACTGCCTGTAGTATCTGTATAGACTACTGTTCATATTACTGCCTGTAGTATCTGTATAGACTACTGTTCATATTACTGCCTGTAGTATCTGTATAGACTACTGTTCATATTACTGCCTGTAGTATCTGGGTGTGTGTCTGTGAAAGTGTTGTCATGGTAACCATGGCCTGGGAATGTTTACTTGCTTTGATGTCTGTAATCAAGCTAACGAGCCTGTCACCTGCTGAATCTGTCAGCTGTGCTGTGCTGCAGCTATTCAGAGTCCCTGAGAGCGAGCTCCCAAACAAAGCCTCACTGTGGCAACACCATAACTGCTATCAGTCAAATGACGTGATCCTGAGCATCACAAGGCCTTTGTGAACGTATCGGTATAAAATTTATATGGATAAACGTAAAAATGTGGTCATATCAGCGATTTCAAAAAGTGGTTCGTTCAGTGTTTCGCTGGGAAATATCTAGGAGTTTGATCATTGAAGCCAATGGAGAACGATATGGACATCTTGTCATTTGGAAGCTCAACCAGCCAAAAGTAAAAGGCGTATCACAAAACTGAGCAGATTTTCTGAAACTAGACAAAAATACCTACGTTTTGATGTATAAATTGTGTATGACAAGTAGATATTGTGGGCGTGAGAGCAGTTTACAGACAAGGAACTAAGATAATTTTTTCGAAGCTTCACCCTCTAGCTGTGATGTCATCCACTCTAGCAAACGCAATACACACCCTGTTTAATCGATAAAATTTCCTGAAATAATCACTAAACTTAAACAGATTTTTCACAAAAACTGTAAAAGATATCAAAACACTGAGCACACCCCGAATACCTGAATATTTTGTGAACATTTTACATTTTGAATCACGTCTGTAGGTGGAAGAATGTAGGAGGAGATACATGTTGAAGCAGAAGAGGATTTCAAGTTGTTGAAGGCTGCTCTCATTCACTTCAATGTTAAAAAAAGTGTTAAAAAGCTTAAAATTTGAAAAAGTATAAATAGTAGAAAAAAAGTTGAAGAAGTCCCATCATTAGCTGAAAGAGCTGAACATTTGAAAAGTTGAATGGTTTAAATAGGTGAAAGTATGCAGAAGTTACAGAGAGCCAAAAAACGTACGGAAGAGGGAATAAGCAGAAAAATAAAGAAAATGGCCGACAGAAACAACAATAGGTGGAATGCTGTAAAACAGCATTCCCCCAACTGCGTGGTAGTAGTACCAGAAGCAAATATCAAAAGATTTCATTTGGAACTTAACAGCCCACAAATGTCCAAACCTTGGCACATACTTTAAAGGAG